>NC_056748.1:869655876-869850876 GCF_019279795.1 Protopterus annectens
TTCCCAAGGTAGATGTCTCTAAATGTCCGATATACCTTAATAAGGTCTCCGCTTAAATATCTGTACGAGACACTGTACAAGTTCAGATATTTTAGTCTTTCATAATAAGTTAAAATTTTACATCCATGGATGCCCTTAGTATATTTCCATTGTACTTTTTCCAGTTTACAAATATAAGGTTTCCACATTTTTATTCTATATTCAAGTCTAGGTCTAATGTAATGAACAAACTATGACTTCATCATTTCTGATTTCCTAGACTTTAGAAATCATTTTATACAACTGATAGTTGTATAACTATCATTACCTTCTCTTTCTCAATTCAGTACTACTCTGTTACCTTCTTTGACAGTCATGCTGAGTGTCACAGGTCTTCTCTCATGCAATCTGTCTCTTTGCTGGATGTCCTTTTTTCCTCTTGTCTTCTTCCTGTCTGCCCCAAATGCTCTTCATCAGATTGCCTTCTGCTTTCCAGCACATGTGCCAAAAAACAACCATAATTTGTTCTCTTTGACCTTCTCTGCAATTGCAGCTACTTGTGCTTCAGCTCTGCTGTCCTCTTCTCTTCATCTGTCCCACAGTGTGTATCCTACCACAGATTTCCTTAACCTCTCCCTTCCTCAGCTGTTCCACCTTTACTCCCTGGGATTCAGTGCCAAACAGAAGTACTGGCCACACCACTGCTTTGTCCACCATACCTTATAGCTTGTTTGCCATTCTACCGTTATACACTAACCCTGACACACACTGCCAGTTTGCTGCAGCTCTTCTTATTCTAGCTTTGACCTCTTCATTCAGACCTCTCTTCTCTTCAACCACCCCTCCCAGACACTTCAAACCAATAACCAATTCCACTATCTTCCCTTCTACCTCAATGTTCAGCTTCTTCTGATTTCTCCCTTTTGGTGCCATTGCAATTGTCTTATCCGTACTCAGCTTTAGCCTGTCTGCCTTCAGTTTTGCATTCCATACCCCATGCTCTTGCCATGGTAATATAATAGTTTGACATACTGCTATAGTCATCTCTGCTATAGTCTGAGTTGGTCTTCTACAGTTTCGGTAACCCAGAGTGTATGAATTGCCATATAGCTAAGTACTTAAAAACAGTAGTGCATTTTAACATTGCAAGTTTTTACATTCTGAGTTGCTTTGCTTCAAGCACTGCTGAGGTATGTCAAATAATATGGAGAGTGTTGTTGGAATTGATATTCAACTTTTTTGGGAGGAGAACTAGTTTCCTAGTTAGCTAGTTCCATATTGTTAGTAAATTTAGTTGAAATGAGCATTAGGTCAGTGGGAGTGGGGAGCACTGAGCAACCTATTTGTCCCTAGAGGAGTGGTTCCAGCCCAGCAACTTGTAGTTTATTGGCCATTTTGGGTCAATTCCTAGCTCTTTTCAACCCCCTGCTATAAAGCCCGTTTTTGCGCACTTTTGTGCGATTTTGCGCGAAGTTGCTCATAGAGCAGCATCGGCAGCGCCGGTTAATCAAGTTTAAAATATTTCTGGCTCCGCAAAGTCTGCTCTTCAATTTTTCCCTTAGAACTGCTCTACTTGCAATCTAAACAGTCTATTCCCTATCTGAAAAGCCCAGCACTTGCTCCTAAAGCATTTTTATACAGGTAAAGCACTCTTAAACAAAAAGAAAGTACTTCATTCACCTAAATCCCCCTGAGTACCCATTTCCCTATAGGTCCTTTCTGACTTAGTTACACAGCAATTCTTTACACTATTCTAGCATGTCGATGGGTCAGTTGCTGGCGTCCTCTCCTGTTCAGCTGGTGAATCTGGGAATCTTGAGGCAATGTTACAATTGCCTCATGTACACAGACAACCCTCTCCTCCTCCCAACAAATACAAATATATGTGAGAGATGCAACTATATAGCCAAACTGGAGGCTGAGCTCCCTCAACTCAGTACTGGCAAAACCAGTCAGGAGGAGAAGGTAACCACGCACACCACAAACCCAGTCTCACATAGACCTATCACAACTGCAAACCAAACACATAAACACACAAAAACATACTCGGAGGCTCTGACTAAAAATCTACCAAAACAACAGAGGCCTCCAAAGCAGACACCCAAGCAACCACTACCTCAAGACATAGCACATGCAACACATAGTTCACAAAGTCAATGTGCTAAACAGTCACAGCCCTTAAGGCCAAACAACATGCCAGATACACTTGTTATAGGTGACTCCATAGTCAGACACACAGATGTCCCACTCACCAGACTGAACAAGGAGAGGGTTACAGTAAGCTGCCTGTCATGCGCTAGAATCCGCCACATAACACAAGCACTCAGGTCACTTCAAAGCAAGTACAAATATGACATGCCGGTGTGAATAACCTGAGATGTACCTCCCTGGACTACATGAAAAGAGACATAGAGGAGCTCTCTGATTATGTAGCCCAGGCCGGTATGATCCTGACCCTGAGCAGCATCTTACCCTCACCAAGAATGATGCCACAGTACAAAAACAAAATGATCAGCTTTAACAATTGGCTTAATTACTGGTGTCATTCTAGGGGGATCCAATGTCTGTCTGCTTGGGATGACGTGCTTGACAAGCCACGCTGCTTCGCAAGGGATGGCTTGCACCTGTCACCCCTGGGCTTCCGGATATTGGCCAAGGCTCTTGCCACCCCCATAGTGCCTTTTTTAGGCAAGGCTCAAAAGACAAACCCACCTCCCTAGAAAACACAAGTAAAAAAAACTAGGGGTAATGCTACTCAATGCCAGAAGTCTAAACCTCAAGATGCACACTCTCGAAGCCCTCCTCAGTATGGAGAACATCGATGTCTGTGCAGTGACTGAAACCTGGTTCAAGGCTCCTGAGACCACCCCAGCACTTCCAGATTTTACCTCATATCATGCTTTCCGGCCCCAAAACTTGGACCAAACCACAAAAGGAGGGGTAGTATCCATATTCATCAAAGATACCCACACCTCCACTAACCTGGAGGTGTGGGTATCTTTGATGAATATGGATACTACCCCAAAACTTGGACCAAACCACAAAAGGAGGGGTAGTATCCATATTCATCAAAGATACCCACACCTCCAGGTTAGTGGCAATGCACAAAGCATCAGAGACCATCCAGGTGCAACTAACCATAGGCAAAACTGCCCTACAGTTTGTAGCATGCTACAGACCACCCTCTCAAACTCAGAAACCCTACTCAGCCTTCCTAAAGACACTGGAGAGTATGAATGCCTCTCCAAATACCATCATATTGGGAGACTTCAATTACCCAAACATAGACTGGGAACATTACTCAAGCCCCAACACCCTAGCTCAAAGGTTCCTAGAATTCATAAACTCAAATGCGATGGAACAACTAGTCACCATTCCCACAAGAGGAGATAATATACTAGACCTGATCATCACAAACATGGGGACAAAATGCTCCACACCGGAAGTATACCCCTCATTGGTGAGATCAGACCATAACTTAATCTCACTGGAAATCCACATCCCGCCCCCACCCCCTGCACAAAAGTCTACAGTGAAGAACTTCTCAAAAGCCAACTTCACACTTCTTAAGACTGAAGTGGTATCCTTCAAGGCCCCTGGGCCAGTGGAAACCAAAACCCACACTGCTGAATCCTTTATAAATACCTTCTACGGGCACCTTCAAGAATGCATGGATCATGCAATCCCAAATAAAACCAAGACCCATTCTCCCAAAGGCACGCGCCCTGTCTGGTGGACCCCAGCCCTTAACAAACTTTACAACACGAGGAGGAAGCTACTACATGACAGAGCAAAATCCCTAAAAGGGAAGGCATCTCTGATCAGTACTAGCAAAAAACTACGATCACTCATAAAATCATCCAAGGCCAACTTTGAGAGAAAAATCTCAAAAGACAATCACAAGGCCTTCTTTAGCTATGTTAGAAACCTGGGTGGAAACTCCCAGATATGCTCAGAGTTAGTCCAAAATGACACAAAATACACTGAACCCACAGACATTGCCAACATTCTGGCAGACAGGTTCAGTGCAAATTTCTCCGCCCAAAAGGAGAAATATCTATCCCAGCAGAGTGTAGCCTCCCTAACATCTCAGATGCCCAGGTGAGAGCCGCCCTCTCCAAAGCTAAAAACACAGCATCAATGGGACCGGACGGTGTCCTGGGCTTTGTGCTACATGAACTCCAAGAGGAACTAAACCCACACATGAGGCTGCTGTTTAATCTTAGCCTTACTACAGGATACGTACCCAAAGAGTGGCGTACAGCAACAGTGGTCCCACTCCACAAAGGTGGTGCTTCTACAGACCCTGGAAATTACCGCCCCATAAGCTTGACAAGCCTGGTCTGCAAAGCTATGGAAAGGATCATTATGGAACTCATAAACAAAGACATTGGGGACCTACAGACATTGGATCCTACCCAATTTGGCTTTGTCAAGGGCAGATCCTGCCTTTTGAACTTGGTCGACTTTTTTGAAACAGTCACTAAGGCCATTGATGAGGGTAAGGCAGTTCACACAGCCTACCTTGACCTTGCAAAAGCCTTCGACACAATACCCCACTTGGGCATCATAGACAAACTCACCAGCTTAGATGTAAACCCATATGTCACAAGATGGGTTGCAAACTGGCTCAAGAACCCACAAGGACAGAATTGCTGGAGCCATGTCAGACTCTAAGCCAGTCACAAGCAGTGTCCCACAGGGCTCAGTCCTGGGACCCCTCTTGTTTGGCATTTATTTTTCCAAGGTGAAAGCAAACATAGGAGGATTGTGGCTGACAAAGTTCGCAGATGACTGCAAACTGGGCGCCATAACTGATACTCCAGCGGACACAAGCATCCTTCAGAGAGGCCTCATAGAAACGGATAATTGGTGCCAGAGCCATGGCCTTAAACTGAACGCCAAAAAATGTATAGTCATACCCTTTGGGAAAAACAAGGTACCCACAAATTACCACATAGGTGGTAATCCATTAAGTACGGAAGAGGTAATCAGGGACCTAGGCACCCAAGTTGACAGTAACCTCTCATTTGACACTCACATTGCCAAAGTGGTTAGGAAGACCTTCTATATTTCCCACCTTATCATGAAGGGATTCACATCTAGATCAAGAGAGGTCATTGTGCCCCTGTACTCTTCTCTTATCAGGCCCATGATTGAGTACAATGCCCCATTTGGGATGTATCTTACCCGACACCTGCAGCAGTTGGAAAGACCCCAAAAGTTCCTCACCAAGAGGATAAAGGGTCTCAAACATATGTCATATGCTGCCCGGCTGAATAAACTCCAGCTCTATTCAGTCGCATACCGACTACTCAGAGGTGATCTATGCCTGACGTACAAGGCCATGTCCAATCCGGAATTAATGGACATGCTCCACCTCAGAAAATCCAAATCCATCAGAGCCACGAGAGCAAGAGATTTGAACCTCAACACAGAAATAAATAGGACGTGCTGGAGGGACAGATTCATAACCCAGAGGCTCCCTACACTATGGAACAGAATCCCAGTCCATGTTAGGCAGAGTCCCTCACTGACTCTCTTCAAGAGAAATCTTGACGAGTGGATGGGAGATCGTAGGTTTACCCTGGGTGTCATCACTGTGTCTCTACTAGATAGAGGCACAGTAAACTAAACCCTAAATGGGCATAGTATTCTCATCCTAAGGGGTGGTGAAAGCCACACACACTCTGGCTAGGCTTATAAATGCCCTAGGGCAGATAGCCTAGTACGAACCTATGAACCTATGAACCTATGATATATTACCAAATTCTGTTAGCCATATTATTTGTGATTGCCCACAGTATCCCATTTTCAGGTTGTGCCAACAATGCACAGATGAATTCTACATGTAGCCTGATGCATGCCACCTTCATAATTACTCTAATCAAATGCCCTTCATTGCAGAACATATCTACTACTGTGTTTAACCCAAATCTATGAGTGTTGCATTGTTATTCTGAGATGGAGGCAGTGCAAACATTGAAATTGCCATCTGTGGTTTTCAGGAATCATAGTAACTGCACTCAGGGCTGAACCATTGCAATAAGAAGAAATCTGAAGACAAATAATTTTCATTACTAATGGTATGCTTTCCATTTATAATATATGTAATAATTTTCATAAAGGACTGCAACATGTAGTTTGCAGAATGCAGATTTCCCATCCCTAATATTCTTTTTTTACCACAGAGTTTTCTGAATATCCATATTCCAAACACAAAAAGAAGATATACCCTGATTTAAAACCTAACAGCTATAACAGACAACAAACATCCAAATGTTTTGCTATGAGTAAAAGGCCACATAAAGTTTGCCTAATCATTTGGCTAGTTTATAAACAGTTGTACCACCCCTGTTACCCCTTAGTCAAAGCTTTACACAAATGAGTAAGTCATAGGTTCATAAGTTCATAGGTTAATACTAGGCTGTTGATACAGAGAACCATTAGTAGCCTACCCACAGTATCCCATTGATGTCACTGATTTATACCTAGTTTCAAATAATTTGAACGAAAGATTAAGGGCCAGAGTTGGGGTTTATTTACGATTGTCCATCAATTCATCCAAGTTAAGCTTAAAGAGGGTCAGGGAGTTACTTTGTATTATTTATTTATTTATTTTATTTGCATTTGTTAACCGGGTTGGTCCAGCTGGGTAAGAATTACCCTTTTTCAGTGGAGACCCGAGGGGAAAAGCCCCAAACAGACATACAAATACATACGAATAGAGACAAATTAACAATATTACAGAGGAAAACAATATTATGGGTACAATGGATAAGAAAGACAAACAATGAAAGTTTGAGAATATGAGTAAGGTAGGCCAGAGGCATGCATGCAAAAGATTTATGAAAAGGTGTTCTGAGCAAGATCTCTGAATTAAGTTAAAGGAGGCAAAGAAATGATGATTTTAGGTGTGGAGTTAGTAGTGTGGGAGTTTTAGGTGGGAGCATGTGAAGGACATTCCCATTTGGAGGAGAGATGGGAGAGAAGCATGGATTTGAAATGGTTGTGGTTAGGTATGTTACGTAGTGGTGTGGGGAGATTGTTCCATAGTTTGGCTATAGTGTGGGATAGTAGTAGTTTACCAGTTGGGTGGATGGGTTTGTGTACATGCAGGAGGTTTTGGCCTGTGGATCTCAGGGTACAGGTAGGTGTGTAGGGTGTTAGAGATTTAGCAAGAGAGGGGCATTCTGCTGGTTTAAAGATGAGTTTGTGGGCTGTTGTAAGTTGCAGGTACTTTAGGTGGTTGTGGAGTTCTAGCCAGTTTAGGGTGTGTAGGGAGTGACAGTGATGGGAAGAGTTCTTAGAATTGGTTGCAAATTTGCAGATTTTGTTGTAACAGGCCTCAAGTTTAGCACGGAGTCCGAGTTGTAGGTTGGAGAATAGGGGAGCACCATACAAGAGAGAGGGGAGAAGGAAGGTAGATGCAAGGGTATGACAGGAAGATGGAGTAAGATAGTTGTGTCTGTAGAGGAGGCCGATTTTCTGGTGGGTTTTTTTGATTGCTGACAGGATGTGGGAGTCGAATTTTAGGTTTTCATCGATGGTAATGCCAAGTAGTTTGGTACTAGGAACGATTTCAAGAGGGGTGTTATTGTGGCTTTTGATGGAAAATTGGACTTTGTGGAACTGGGAAGTTTTAGTGGGAGTAAATATATTATATACAAAATAGGTCAATTCTATAAAGCGGGGGGGAGAGGGGTACTCTTAGGATGTATATGTATTTTGCCAGAAGTTCATATTTATGTTTTACTAAAAGATGGGATCTTTCGAATGGACTGTTACAGTTTTACTAGTTTTGTGGATGTGAATGAGGATGCATAGGACTATGTCCTTTGAGACTGTGTATTCCCTCTCAAGAGACCTCTCAAGAGCATGTAGGAAACAAAATTCACCCCTGGGATCACTTCATTGGCTCTGCTTGACAGAAGATCAGTGAATTAATCAATGGGGCAGCAAAAGCTGACACACTCTGGCTAGGCTTATAAATGCCCTCGGGCAGACAGCCTAGTACCTACCTATGAACCTATGAAGAGACAGAGAGTGATTTAAGGTGGTCTGGGTAGCTCAAAAGAAGACAGCCCTTCATTATCTCAGTGATGAAATGCTGCATTTTCTCAAGCTAGATCATATGCTCAGACAAGTGCATACCAAAGGGCCCATAACACTCTATTATAGGGCGCATGAGGAAGAAGGAGAGAGGAATGATAACTTCCTTAGACCTGGAAGAAATATACATGGTGATTTGTCTGGCTTGATAAAATGATTTCCTAGCAGTTGCGGATGGATGGTAATCAAAGAATAGTTCATTGTCAGTGAAAGTGGAGAGACTAACTGCTATCCTGTGCCTATCTAAGGCAAGGTTACTGTTAAGCTTGTTAGTTAGAAGTTGTTGGGAGAGTTTAGAGCAGTCTAGAACACATGTATTTGAAGTTTGTTCTTAACGATAAACTGTCCAAGGCTGCAACAATTGTCTCATAGATGGCAGTTCAGAGAGAGGACTATATCTGTTAGTGAAAGTCTTGGTAGAAAAAATGGAATTTACCTGTGTTGAACTGGAAGGATTCTGTTCTGAAGAAGTCCAGTTTGTGCAGGATGAAAGCGCTTGACTATTGTGATTATTGTTGGATTAAACTGATTTTGGACAACTACAAGTTCATTCATTATTTTCACCATTGGTCTGACTGGCAGGAAGGTGTTTTTCTATTTATGAGTTTTGGTTGCCTGCCTTGTACACCATTTTGTTTATTGTCAGTGAAAGTGCAAACATCCCTAATGAATGGGCCAACTTTCAATGAGTATCATTTATGTGGTAGGTAGATTTGTGCCCAGTTTTCTGAAAGGGCAAAGTGTTGTATTTCTTGGCATTTAGTTTTAGTGAAGCAAACAACACAAAAAATTGAGAATGGATATAGAGTCCTCAGATAAAACCACAAGTAAATTCCAAAAAGCAAAGTTGAGGACAAAGCACGGCTGAACCAATATATAAAACATTTAATAGATGAGCACTTTCATGCCAGAAAACAGGTGCTTCTTCAGATCTGAAGAATCACCTGTTTTCTGACGTATGGACGGCACAGTGGTACAGCGGTAGTGTTGACGCCTGACAGCAAGAGGTTCTCTGCTTTGATTCTCAGCTGGGGTACCTTCTGTGCGGAGTCTGCATGTCCTCCCATGCATTCGTGTGGGTTTCCTCTGGGTACTCCTGTTTCTCCCACTTTACAAAAACATGCATCTGGAGTGTTTCTCCCTGGGCATCTGCTGAAAATTGGTTTCATTCCAAGTCAGACTTTTCCAGTAAACAAATGTTTTAGACTGTGGTCTAAGCACCCCTTACTGGTAAATGTTAGTCCTTCATGAAGAACCTAGAAGTCAGATGGGAAGTTAATGACACCTAATAACCAACACAAAGTAAACACTCAGTGAAAAAAATTCTGAACAGAAACCACCACTGAAGCAACACATTAAGCGTGTTCTTCCTCTAATCTTGGGACTTCGTCAGAACAGGAACAATCCGTTAAAACTAACTTTTAAAATATGACATCACATGCACTCAGTTCATCCAGTCAGTGTTACTGTCTAATTAAAAGTGTTACTAAAATTATACAAACTATTCACTGTTGAAGAGACATAGTTGCTGGTTCATAATACAAGTGGAACATATCAGAATAAACAGACTAATGTATCATAATGCCATCCACTCAGCTTATGAAAATTTTAAAACAAAGAATGTCATACTGATCAAATAAAATATGATTTAAGCTTTAAAATACTAGCTATAGATACAATCAGGGGACAAAAATTGTAAAACAACTGCACCAAGACTTACACACCAAGCATTTATTGATAAAAATAAAATAAACAAAACAAACGTAAGCGCTTTCACAACTACTTTGGTTGCTTCATCAGACAAAATGGCCATCAATCTATTCCCTTATATAGCATATGTTAATTGTCAGCTAATACACATAACTGAAATCAGATGTAAACCATTAATAGAACAATCAGTAAAATGCTGTTTGCTTATTAAATGCTTAGCACTGGGATCATTTCAAAATGTATATAAATAAGTTAAAATCTATCATTAATTTCATACGTATTAAAATTCATATATGAAGAATTCATGTATAGAAAAAAAAAGACAAAAATTAAAACTATATTCTCTATTATTTTAATGCCTAAGGCGACGAGATTTCAGAAAGGGTTTTAGAGATGCCACACCATTCAGACCAGGATATTTCTCAGCATTTAGTGAAAGAATCCATTTTTGCTCAATACTTTCAGTCAAATTCTCTATGTCACCTCCTTGTATGCTTATGTGAACCACCTCAATGGCAAAAAAATTGAAATTATGTGTGCAATCTGTCTCTCTTATATGCTTCACTAAGGCATTCATTTCTTTACCATTATTAATGTCCCGAATGTGTTCAAGTATCCTATCCTTGAACATCCTATTTGTCTTGCCTATATAAAACGCAAAGCATTTCTGACAGAAAGAAAAATAAACAATGTTCATGGTTCTACAATCAACATAACTAGAACTAGTAATAATGAAATTCCTTGTAGGATGAGTAAAGTTCTTTGGGTATAGAGATGTTTACACACAGAGTATATTCTGCATGGAAACGTACCAACCCGAGATGAGTTGACAAACTTGGACCACCCACCAATGTATATGAACAGGAATCACAGGACTTTGAACAGGAGGGGCAGATATCGACATGTTCCTTTGATATTGACTTTAGTTTTTATATTCTTGATTCTACTTTCAATTTACCTATTATTGTTTCCTTTGTGGATGGGACTTTAAACTTTATAAGTATAGTGACCAAATGTTGAGACTGGATTATGCCAACTTATTGGTAAAAGGCTTGCTTACACAACCATTTCAAGGTTAAGAAACTCAGAAAACAGTTTTCGCATAAACACAACCATTTCTGCCTTTTCAGAAAAGGGGTTGCAATAATACATAAGTACTGGCTTTTCTTTTGTCATGACATCTAGGTTATATATTGAAAATATTCTAATTGATTTAAAGCTCTATAAGAGAAAGTTAAATTTTAAACTGACATTTTCAGACTGGAAGGAACATTACGATAATGGTCACAATTTGTATAGAAAGATTCTTTCAACCCTCCCCTGCACCCCTCTCAAACATTATTTGAAAAAAAATTGTGAGTATGATTTTAGAACCCTGTTCAATAACAGGTGAAATAGCATAGAATTTAATATGAATTCCAGAGAAAGGTGTTTGTTAAAGAACTTATATTCAGACAAAAACTTGAGGGTCATGAGACCTGACAAAGGGGGAGGCAATGTGATTATGTTAAGAAATGACTATATTAATAAAATGAATTTGATGTTGCATAATGACACCTATGAGAAATCTTCCATTAATTGTGTTAACATTTCTTATTCTAAGATTATTTTTTACTTAATGACTTAGCTGATCAGGGACATATTACATGTGAGGTGTTTTATTTCCTTAGTGCACAATAGCCTTTAGTTATTTTTATTTTTGGGACCCCCAAAATTCACAAAAGTATGGCGGATCCCCCTTTGAGACCCATTGTAAATGCGGGAAGATCAGAAACACATACCATTGCCAAATATATTGACATTAAATGTAAACACTGTTGGGACCATTCATCTACTTGTCTAAAGACTTGTGGGATTTTTTTACACAAATTGAAGAAGGTGTTTTTTTCAGACAAATTAGTGTTTCCTACAATTGATATAACTGATTTATTCAGTGTTAATACCCAAAACGTGGGTCTTGAGTAGTTCCAGGATTTTTTAGTTGCATCAACACCTTTTACATCCTCCAAAAGTAGTGTTTTTATTCTATTAATAGGGTTAGTTGTAAAAAATAATTAAATTTTTTTGAAGGACAATACTTTTTACAATTGAAGGTTGAGGCAATGGGAGCTGTCTGCACCCCAGTTTTTGTTAATACAGTAATTACTCATTGGGAGAAGAAATACATTTTTAGAGAAGAAATGCAACATTTTTGGTCAATGTTTACCTATTTTTTTTGGATGACGTTTTTATTATTTAGAGAGAATTGTGTAGTAAGATTGGTGAATTTATTAATTACATTAATTCAGCCACCCCTTTCTTGAAATGTCTTTATTTCTTTTTTATTTATTGACATTTGTTAACCGGGTTGGTCCAGCTGGGCTTGTGACCCATTTTCAGTGGAGAACCAAGGAAAAAAGCTCCAACAAAACACAAATAGTTTACAGAGAATCAAACATTTGAGTAAAAAATATGGTCCAAATCAGTAATACAAGAGCGTTAGAGAGACAAATCAGAAATGCAAACATATGATATATACATATCAATATTTTTACAGACTAAAAAATATATTTACATATTTACAAAAAGAGTTAAGTCCAACAGTATTGATTGTAGAGTTTAATAAGTATCCACAATAGTGGAGTACTTAGCTGTATGTGGAGGGACTGAAAAGGTATATAGTAGGGTTGTGAGGAGCTTAAGTGGGGGCTTGACAAGGACATATTTTGGAGTTGAGTAGATGAAGTTTGAGTTTTTCTTTAAAGTGGGATGGGTGAATGATGGAACAAATGTCTCTTGGGAGTTTGATCCAGGCTTGGGTGACTGAGTGTTTATATAGGAGTTGCCAGCTATTTTTTTGGATTGGTAGATTTGTAGTAGTAGCTGATTAGAGGTACAGAGAGTCCGTGGAGGAGTGTAGATACAGATGAAGGAAGAGACAGCATGCCAGGATGAAGGTCTGTAAAGTATGAAGTGTAACATTTAAAGGTGTGACACCAGTAGAAGATGGGGGAAATCTAACCAGTGGAGAGTATTTAGGGCAAGGCAGTGATGTGTATTGTATGGAGAGTTTGTGATAAATCTAGCTATCTTGTGGTAAGTTTGTTGGAGTTTGTTCAGAGTAGTAGTTTGGATGTTGGTGAGTACTGGGGCACCATACAGAAGGGAGGGGAGGTGAAGAGCTTGTGCAAGGGAGAGTCTGGCATTTTTAGTTAGATTTTTTTTGATGCTATACAGTAAACCAAGTTTCTGGTAAGTCTTTTTTATGCTTTGGAAGATGTGCAAGTTGAATTTGAGTTCATCATCTATGATGACCCCAAGGAGTTTAGTGTGAGCTTCAGGTTAGATAACAGTGTTATTAGAGGAAGTAATAGTAAAGGTGGATTTGAGGTGAGAGAGATCAGGGGAAAAATAATAAGAGTTTGGTCTTTTTATGGTTGAGAATGAGTAGATTGCTGGACAACCACTGTTCAGTGGATAGGAAGGCCTGTTGAGTAAGAGTGTGGAGATTGGAGATTTTATCTGAGCTGGAGATGAGAGTTGAGTCATCTGCATATTGGATGAGAGAGGATTGTTTAGAAGAAGTATAGAGATCATTGGTAAAGACATTAAATATGAGTGGACCCAGGATGGAACCTTGTGGTACCCCAGTTGGGGACAGATATGAATGGAGAACTGGAAGAGAGCCACTTAACAGATTTCTGCCTGCAGGATAAGTAACTGGAGAACTATGCAAGGGAGCAAGAAGATAGATTGAGATCTGCAAGTTTAGATAGCAGTAGGGGATGGAAAACTGTATCAAAGGCTTTGGAAAGGTCAAGGAAGAGACATGACAGGAGTTTGTTATTGTTTAGGGCATCCGCAATGGTATGTGTAAAGGATAAGAGGGCAGTAGTTGTGCTGTGGTTATGACAGAAACCATACTGAGTGGAGTAAGGAGGTTATGCTGGAGGAGGTAACTGAGTAGTTGTGAGTGGATACATTTTTTGAGAATCTTAGAGAGGGGAGAAAAAATAGCTATAGGTCAGTAGTTAGATGGGTCTGTAGAGTTTCCACCTTTATGCAGGGGAATAGTGAAAAAGGATTTCCATACGTTCAGGATGGTGGATTCCTGAATAGATCTATTGATTAGTATAGATACTGGATGGGCAATGGAGTCAGCAGCAAGTTTGAGGGGGTCTATATCACATTATCGAAATTCCAAAATATCGAACACCATAAGCTCGACCTTGGAATCTCAAAATGTGATATACTTGAACTCTCAGAACAGCAAAATATTTCCAAGGGAAAAAAATTGCTGTTCCAAGAAAACACACACACACAGTACAAGCACACCAAAATACATAATCCACACATACACACTTCACAAAATCCTACACTAAACCGTACATACACTACTAGCTATCCACTTACCTTAACCCAACCCTAACCCTAAGGTCCCTAACTAACACACACTCACTTTACCCGCTCCCTAACCCTAAGGTCCCTATCACACTCACCTTACCCGCTCCTGAACCCTAAGGTCCCTAACTATCGCACACTCACCTACCCACTCCCTAACCCTAAGGTCCTTAATTATCGCACACTCACCTTACCTGCTCCCTATCCCTAAGGTCCCTAACTATCACGCACTCACCTTACCTCGGTCCGTTCACACACTTACCTTAACCCAGTCCGTCACCTTTGCACCACAGTCGAGGAAATAGCAAAGCTGCAGAAACGGCCCACCGAATACTTTCCCTAGGAAAATATTCTGTGTTCTGCAGCTTTGCTATTTCAAGCGCTCACTGAATATGGGTCGATATTAGAACATTTGATGTTTTAACACTTCGATGTTCTAATATAGACCCATTTGAGGAAGACATGAGGTAGATGGTCAGTGGAGGGAGAGCAGGGTTTGAGTTTGTGATCTGATGTAGGAAGTAGGAACCGAATGTAAAGAGAATAGTTGAGTAGAATTTACTCATACAGTGGGGATCAACAGCATTAATTATTTAGATGTTGAAGTTTTTAAAGTTAGCAGGTCAGGGAGATTTGTGACTAACATCTACAGGAAATCAACCTACTTGAATTCAGTTTTATTTTACACTAGTTGTCATCCCCACATCAGAAGAAGGGGAATGTGAAGGGTCAAGTTTGTACATCTAGCCAGGATGGTATCTGAAGATGATACAGTTTTACTAGAATGTGACAAATTGTCTCATACGTTAATGAGAGAATACCCTAGTGTTCTTATTTCTGATGTACAAAAGGAGGTGGTATTAAACAGAAATATGGGAATTTAATGTCCACTAGTGAGGAATCCTGAGACCAGTTTTACCAATGATAACCATACTACTTTTAGTGTTGATTTTGATGACATTAAAAATATATTGGAAAAAATCTTTTCTAGTTATGGGAGTACTATCATTAAGACAGGATTTAAACCACACATGGTTTATAGGAGGGGAAAGACCATCAAATATTTTTTAGAATTAAATGAATACTCTAACTATGCCTCTTCTAACAAAAGCTGGGGTACATTTAAATGTGGCTGTTGATCGCAACATAGACACATTTTTGTGAAGGATTCTGTGGTGGCAATAAAATCCTTTTTAAAACTTCCTTCTGCTGTAACTGTAACACAGTGGGCTTAGTGTACTTAGCCAAAAGCCAACCATGTTCTTGTTTTAATGTAGGGAAGACCAAGAGAAGGCTATATATGAGCATATGTATGATATTAAGCATACAAACTGTAATAATATATTCAAAATTAACCTACACATTTTTTTCTTTTTATGGGATTGTACAAAATTGAAAAAACATCTACTTTGAGGCCCATGGAAAGATATATTAGAATGCAGAGAGTTGTCCTGGCAAATTAAATTGAATGCTTGTAATCAGCCAAGTCTTAATGAGTCTGTATCTAGAGCTAGTATTTTAAAGCTTAACTCATATGATATTCGATGGTTATGATATTCTTTGTTATAAAGTTTTCATATGGTTTCTCTGTTTTTTAATGTCCGCAAATCTTTTGGGTTTTTAATACCATGACAGGAATGGGCCACATTCCTAAGTCAGGGTATGACTAATGTTCATGAAATTAGTATTGTTTCAATCTTTGATGTTGGCCAGAAGTGCTCTTTGCAGCACCTGCAATGTGCCCAGTAATGACTCTTTCTGCAATCCGTATGGAGTTACATGTACTGGTAATATATCAAAGTATGACTGTAAATTCTTTTTTAGAAGACTCATTGCTCCAACTACTACTGGAACTGTCTGGGTATCCTCCTTCCACATTGCCCTCATTTCTGCCTGCAAATCCTGGTATTTTATGACTATGTGTCTCTCTGTACTTAAGACACTGTAGTCACTAAGTGAAGCAATTTCAGTTATCAATGCTACTTTTATCTCCTTTTCATGGACTACTATATCTGGTTTTCTCATGTCTATTTTTTGAGCTGTTGGTAATGGATGATCCCATGTGATACAAACTTAATCATTTTCTATAATGCTTTGTGGCTCATGTTTCCAGTGTTTTTCAGCCAACTTCAATACCATGTTTGTGTGATGACCCACTGCTGCCAAACAATATGTGATGCGGATATCCCACCTCTGGACCAGTAATCAAGAAGCCTCAATCTTCACCACTGGCACCTGTGGGGGAATGTTCACTGGGAGGATAACAGGTACACACACAGTATTTCCAGATGCAGCTCTCTGCATCAAGTGTAGATTCCCTTAAGCGCACATAGAGACTACAGTCAGTCTGGGGCTGGTTCCTCTCTCTTTCTCCAGATCTCCAATAGGACTCCCCACTGACACAGCTATAGAGTTGGGTCCTTAGCCAGGGTTCCAAGCTAAGTCCTCCAACACTCTGTCTGTGCAACCAGGGCTTTGTGTCCCTGCCCTACTGCTGACACACACACTCTTTGAGATTTGATTTGCATGCGAGCAAACACACACACACACACACACACACACACACACACACACACACCTGGGAAAGGCTGGCATAAGTGTATTAGCTATGCCCCCTTTTGCCTAGACTATAAGGTAGTTTCCACTGCCACCAGAACCCCTCACCAGCTACCTCAAAGCTTTTCCAAGGGTACCCAATATACTGAGTGAAATTAATATTAATACAAATGGTAGTTTGACCAAGAGCAAGACTATTATGAGTGGACCACACAGGGTCACCAAATAAATATGCAAGTACTCTCAAAACTTAAATATCTCTACAAAGATCAGCTGTAATGAAAGGTTTAAATATATTTAATTGTAAATAATAAAGGAACAAAAAAATACTAAGTATATATTCACAGTGACATCATAACAAAACCATAGGAAATATTTAAAGTAACATTGCAGGACAGACTCAGACAAATAAAGAAAAACAATTTCAAAACTAAGCTTCACTATATTCCAGACTCTGTCTAAGAGAATTATACTATTCCCTATTTACTTAATAGAGCAAGGCAAATGATGTGGTGAGTGATCCTTTTTGTTGTTGTCAGGCCCAAACTGAATACAGAATGCTCAGTCTCTCACTAAGAGGCTTCTCAAAATAATATCTAAAATATTACTTCTGAGAGAGCTTGCATAATGACATACTTTCTGGTCATCTGATTTCTAGTTCCCATGCAAAACCCCCATTGCTGGAAGCTGGCAGGACTTAGCACCTACCTGTAAAAATACACACACTAGGGCTTTTGCTCAGATCTTTGGTAGGTGCAGGAAGTCATAAAACAATTGCATTCCTCCCCACTTCTAGAGCAGCAATTAGTTCAACCCAAAGACAATACAGAAAACTTCCTAGTATAATCTGGCTGCATCGAAACCTGTGAGATAGCATCATTATGGCCTAGCCTATAAAGTGATTTAATTTAAGATATTTTTCTAAAATTTGCTGGACTGAGGTTAACCCTCCAGTCTCCTCTGTTAAAACATATACATTTAAACAGTTACAATAGTGCATGTACATTTCTGTTCTCTCCAGTAAGGCACACCATGCATGCATTTCAAAGACAAACACTTTACATATACCTTTTCAGCACAAACATCTGTACAATTCAGTTTGATATACATATGACATACAGTTCTAATGCATTTGTAACACCAGCATCTTGTATGAATCAGTTTGATATTCACAAATGACATATTATTTACAAAATTCCAGTTAGCTATGCTGGCAGTATGTCCTTTCATCACTCCCCCCCCCCACCTTCAAAGACTCAAGCTAGTTTTTCAAGTGCCCCTTGAGAAACATTGGTTGAGAGGATGAGCCTATATGTGAATACATTACCCCATACCCTGCCTTAAGATTCCATCTGCCTTGGCATTGCTGACCCCAGTACAGTGCTGCACTGTCATATCATATGCCTGCAACCCTAGGCTCCACCATAGTAACTTGGGATTTTGCTGGCTGGCTTGCTGTAGCCATAGATCCTCCTCAGACTCCTCCTGCCTTCTAATGTATCCATTCTCAGCCGATGATACATTTAATTACAAATAGTCTCCTCACCAACACTCAACACAGCTCTCACCCATTGCATAGCACCACCACAGCACTCATATCCTTCACCAACACTGTCAATCAATATAGGAACAAAGGAAACCTAGTGCCTGCCACCTTCCTTGATCTCTCCAAAGCATTTGATACAGTATCCCACAGCAAACTACTTACTATCTTAGCCAAACTCAACCTAAACAACCCCTCATTGCTCTGGTTTTGAGACTACCTATCCAACCACCAACAAGCAGTTAAGTGGCATAATTCCCTATCTCCCCTTCTCCCAGTAACAGTAGGTGTATCACAAGGATTCATACTGGGACCCCTACTATTTAACATTTTTACAAACAACTTCCACACTGCCACCCAGCAAGATACAATAGTCCAATATGCAGATGATACTACACTGATCTGCTCAGCCCCCACACTCCAAGCACTCCAAACTAAAACCCAAGAGGCCTTCTCCAATATCGAAAACTGGTTAAAAAGCCCACAACTAATACTTAACCCCAAAAAGACTCAACTTATGCTTCTCCACCCTACCAAAGTTATTGACTCTTCTGCTCTTTATTCTATCAATTCTGCCAATAACACACAAATCTCCCCAGTATAACAAGCTAAACTTCTTGGTGTAATACTTAACCAAAACCCAAAGTTTGACAAACATATAGCACAAACCATATCCAAAGTCCATTAAAAACTTGGAACCCTATACCGCTGCAAATACTATCTAGCCAAAAACACCAAAATTACTACATCCAGAACTCACCTTCTCTCTACATCACTTTATCCATCCCCTGTATTAACAAACCTTAACAAGACAGGCCTACACAAATTGTCCATATGCTATAATAAAATAGCTAGATTCACAACCAACTCTAATTTCTGCTCCCACCATTGTCACGCACTAAAACAATTAGGTTGGCTAGAACTTAGTAAAATATAACCAACTGACCATGCCTCATTACTTGTTGCACCACCCAAACAACATTTGTGATCTCTCAGGCTTACTCAACTTTCAAAATTCTGCTCACCAACTAAGATCCACAAACAAAGCACTTCTTGAATTAGCTAAGTGTAGACACAGTGCTGGTGAATCCCTCTATTCCTACACAGTTGCTAAAATCTGGAATTCTATTCCACCAGATATCAGATTGCAAAACAGCAGTCCCGTCTTTAAAAGCCAATTAAAAGCCCACCTCAATGTCATCTGGCAATGTACCTGTACTGACCATGGCTAGCCCTACTACCACCATTCAGATAAATCTTCCTCTGGCACTACTCAAAGGTCAAACACATAGAAAAAAAAACTACCATAACAAATTGTATTTTTAAATGTATGTTTATAACTGTATATATTACTGCACTTTCTTACTCATATACATTATATTTTCTGTTTTACTACTGTATGCTCCATATTGTACACTTCTGTAACTTCTCATCGCACTATGCTATGATATACTGTTGTTAGCTCTATTACTACTCATCTCTGACTTGTATTTTTATCATATATGTGGAGCTTTTGTATTTTTTATGATTGTCATATGTGTGGAGCTTTTCTTCCTGGGTCTCTGCTGAAAACGGGCACCTGATTGCCCATTCAGACCAACCCGGTAATCAAATATAAAATAAAATAAAATAATAAATAAATAATACTGCAAATACTTAGCACCAGGACCGCCCTATCATGGTAAGATTTCATGGTGTTACCATTGGTACAATTTGTGCCCTTGCCTCCTGCCTAGCAGTTCTACCATGTAGTTAACAGCACTGATCTTCATTACCACTTTGAAGGGTCCTTCCCAATCTACCTGCAGCTTATTGTATCTGATAGAAATGAGAACCAAAACCTGATGCCCCACAGTATACTCTATGGCTCGAGCATTCTGTCATGCCAGACCTTTTTCTGCTGTTGAGTTCCTGCCAGGTTCTCCTGGGCCAAGTCCATGAGTTCCCTGAGCCTTGCCATGAGGTTTAGGACATATACCACAACAGACTCCTTGTGGGATTCACACTCACCCTCCCACTCATCGTGAATCAAATCTAGAGGTCCCCTCACCCTGTGCCTATACAGCAACTCAAACGGTGAGAAACCTGGAGATTCCTGAGGCACCTCTCTGTAAGCAAACAACAGATGGGGCAGATGTTTGTCCTTCTCCCTCTTAAACTGGTCTGCAAATGCCTGTATCATGGTCTTTAGTGCAGAGCTTAACCTCTCCACCAGACCATTAGTCTGGGGGTGGTAAGGTGTGGTCTTTTGGTGCTTCACCACACAGTGCTTCCAGAGACAAGCCAGCAGGTCTGACATAAAATTGGCACCTCTGTCAGTCAGTATTTCTTTTGGGAAACCTACCCTGCTGAAAATCTCTTACAAAGCATTTACCACCTTCTTTACCTCAGTGGAGGACAGGACCACTGCTTCGGGTATGTGGTAGCATATTATCCTACCCCTAGAATATACTTCTTCCCTGTGGACCTTGGGGTACTCAGAGGCCCCACAATATCCATAGCTACCCTCTGAAATGGCTCCTCAGTCACAGGCTAGGGCATCAAAGGAGCTTTGACCTTGTCTCCCGCCTTGCCTACTTTTTGGCACTGCTCACAGGTCCTGCAGTAACCTGTTACATCCCTTGCAATCCCAGGCCAATAAAAGTTCTGCATATGTCTCTTGGCATGCTTTCTGCCCATATGACCTGCAAAGATTGTCATGGGCTATGGAAGGAAGTGCCAGATGGCAGTCTCTGAGCACTACCGACTGCTGTATTCTCTCAACCTCCAGCTCTCCTTCAGGGATACATTCTCTATACACTAACCCTATGTTCCAGTATAAGGAATCTCCTTTTCCTTGAGATTTAGGCAACTCCCTCAAGCCTTGTAATGTAGGGTATGAGAGCTGAGCTTGTCTCAACTCTCTCTTTGTAACCCTTCCCAGATCCCCTTCCATAGGAAGTCTGGTATCCTCTGACAGCTGTGCCTCACTGTCACTCTGGGTACTACTACTCACCTCTGCCCTTGCAGTCACTCAGTCCAAAGAAACATCAGTATCCACCAGCAGCTGTGACTCACCTTCAGTCTCTCTGCTACGGGGTAGCTTCCCTCCCTGAAGTAGCCACCTCACCAGTTCTGGTTTCAAGTGTGCAGTCTGTCTGGGAACCCCCCCCCCCCATGCTACCGGACCCACATGCCTGTCTCCAAGCCTGACTGAGTGTAACTGCATGCACACAAGGTACTGCATTATCAAAATCATTCCCTATCAAGACATCTGCAGAGATATCCTCAAACACACCTACTTGCTTGCTTCCTTTTCCACCCTCCCTGTCAAAGTGAAACCTAAGGTGTTTGGAACGGGGTCCCTCCTAAAGTTCTGACTGGAGTAGACTACGCAAGCAAGTAGTGCTCCTCTTTAACCATTGTAGGCTTCACAATGGTTAGGTCAGAGGCTGTGTCTCTCTTAGCAGTGGCTTTTTCCCATCTACTAAGATAGGCTATAACCTCTTGTGGTAGTTTGGTACCCTTGTTGTCTCCAGACAACGTACCACTGGCAATCTGTTATTCCCACTTGCTGACTCCCCTACCTTTTGTTCCCCAACTTGCTTTCATGGACATCTATATTCTACATGGCCTCACTGGTTACATTTAAAAAATTAACCATTGATTCTGGACATGTACCTGTATTAGTGGCTCCCCCTGTTACTTGTGAACTCTGCTTGGGTACTTTAGGCTGCCCATCATGGGTTCCCTTATGTGCATGTGCAGCTCTGGGTATCCCTTTCCTGTGCAGTGATGCCCTGCTTGCTTGGTACAGGTCTCCTTTATTTCCCCCTACTCATTTGCGGAATTGCATTCCCTATCTGCCAACCAGATTCTCATGTCCTCAGGCAAAGTGCTAAGGGCTTGTTCCCTCACCAAATGGTTTGCCAGCTTTCAAAAGTTGTGACCTGACGCCCACTCACCGACCTATGAAAATAAGTGTTTAACTCAGCAATATAATCATACACACTTTCATCTGCCTTGTATTTATGCTCACAAAACTTTTTTCTATAAGCTTCAGATGTTAACTTAAAACACTCTAATAAACATTCCTTTCCTTGGTTATAGTCTAGACAATCAATATCAGACAATTTAGAAACAGCAGTTACAGCTTTGCCATGGAGTAAGGGGGTCAGGAACTGTACCCAGAGCCCTTGATCAACATTATACTGTTTACATGCCCTTTCAAACATATGAATAAAACTATCAAAATTATCATCCTCTGTGAATTGTGGAAGAAATTTACAGACCTTTGTTGCTTCTGGGATTTGGTTATTCCCCCATCATTACCTCTTTGACCCTGGCGAAGAGTCAGCATCTCCTTTTCACGTTGCCTCTGCCTCTCATTTTCTTTAGGTTTCAGACATCTCAGTCCCTCTGCTGATTCTAATTCCATCTGTTTGGCCTCCAGTTCAAGTCTCTTTAACTCCAGATGGATTTTTAAGTCCTCTTAGGAAAAGTTGAACTGCCCATTTTCTGAGAGTTGTACATCCCCAAGGCCAGTCTAGTGGTCTTCCCGGTTGCTGGTCTATGATGCAGCTGTGACTAAGGCTGCAATCATTTCCCCTTTAGTCAAATTGGCATGCACCAGTCCTTTGGCTGGACACATCTGAGCCAACTGGCTCCTTGTCAGCTTGCCATAATCCTCTGCTGACATCCTTGCCTGCTCTCCCTGACTAACTAAGCTAATAAGAAAAATAAATAAATAAAACTATTGTGATATGAAACTTTGAATGTACAAACACCTTCTTTAGTGACCACTGTTTACAGGCTACAGGAGTTCAGTATCCACACCACTGTATCTCAATATGTGATGTGGTGATTCCACCACTGCCAACAATATGTGACGACTCACCACTGCCAGCCAATATGTGACATGGATATCCCACCTCTGGGGCAGTAATCAAGGAGCCTTAATCCTCACAACTGGTATCTGTGGGGGGACGTTCACTGGGAGGATAACAGCTGCACACACAGTATTTCCAGATGCAGCTCTCTGCATCAAATGCAATGTCCCTTAAGAGCACAAAGAGGTTACAGTCAGTCCGTGGCTGGGTCCATTCTCTTTCTCCAGATCCCCTATAAGGCTCCCCACTGACACAGCTATACAGTTGAGTCCTTAGTCAGGGTTCCAAACCAAGTCCTCCAACACTGTCTCTGTCCAACCAGTGCTTCATGTCCCTACACAAGTAGCTGACACACTCACACACACACACACACACACACACACACACACACACACACACACACACACACACACACACACACACACACAAACACACACTCTCTTTGAGATTTGATTTGCACATACAAACATGCACACACACCTGAGAAAGGCTGGCATTCCTAGCCTATAAAGTGATTTAATTTCAGATATTTTCTAAAGTTTGCTGGACTGAGTTTAACTCTCCAGTTTCCTCAGTTAAAACATAAACATTTAAACAGTTACAATGGTGCATGTACATGTCTGTCCTCTCCAGTTAGGAATACTGTGCATACATTTCAAACACAGGCACTTTACAAATACATTCTCAACATAAACAAATGTATAATTCAGTTTGATATACACATGACATACAGTTCTAATGTAGTTGTAACACCAGCATCTTGTATGAATCAGTTTGATATTCACTAATGACATATAAATATTTACAAAATTCCAGCTAGGTGTGCTGGCAGTACCTACGTTTGTCACAGTTTGCACAATCCCCAATGCAACAGTCTTGCCACATTATTTTGCCTTTCATTATACAGTCCTTCTGCCATTAGTATATCACAACCAGCAAAAAGATGTGCGACTGTTTTCAATTCTCTTTTATAAAACCTACATTTGTCTGTTTCTCTCACACGTTCAATGGACTTTGTAAACCAGTTTGAACACAGTCTACTATCTTGAGCCGCCAATACTTTCGTCTTTTGGTTTAAATTTACCTCTCCTTAACCATTCTTGTGTTCGATCCTGATCAACATTAAGTTTTTCCAAGGGTTTTCTAAACCTGCAACTATATTTATGCATTTTCCACATTTCTTGCCTTTTCATCTGATTCTTCACTGTATATTCTTTCTTTTGTATTTTGACACATTCAGTTGCTTCCTGATTTTTATTGACTTATGGTTTGATTTCCATTGCCACTTGATGCTGATATGCTTCTGCTAAACTAAGCAGAACGGAGAATATATAATCTTGGTATACACTGATTTTTATAAATCATTTGATGATCATGAAGCATCCTTCTTGTTTTCCTGTCCAACCTATCAAACACTTTTTTGGGCCCAGTCAGTCACTCCAGAACTGTAAGTTAGGACAGGAAGAGCAAATTGGTTTATAGCTTGGACTTTGTTCCTAGATGTCAAAGCTGTTTTCAGTATTAATTTAAGTCTTCTAATACATCCCTTACTACATTTTATTTGCATTTGTTCATGTTTTAATGCTGATCCTTTATCAATTCCCAAATATTTATACACTCCCTTTTTGCTCAAGTTTTTTTATATCACATTCCTGTCCCAAACTGATATTTTCTTGGTGCTGTAGCTTTCCTGCTTCAAATTTATCAAGACCAAATGACATTCTTATATCATCTGAAAAAGTTTTGACCACTTGCAGCTGTGCTTTCAGTTCCTCTGCTGATGAAGTATACAGTTTTAAATCATCTACAAAAAGAAGATGAGAAGTCTTTACACTTGTTGTTTTCTGGGAGCCAAATTGTAGCCATGAAATAATCTGTTAAGCAGACAGCTTAATGGGTTAATCGTAAGACAAAAGAGCAGTGATGACAGAGAATCACCCTGGAATATCCCCCTTTGAATTTTTATCCCTGGAATAATTATTTTTCCTTTATAATGAATAAACTGCAAAGTGACCTGCCACTGTTTAATGGTCACTGTAATGTCGATCAGTATAGGGTGTATCTTATACATTTTTAAGCACTCTTTTATCCATGAGTTTGGGATACTATTAAATGCTTTTTTGTAGCCTAGCCATGCCATACTTAGATTCTCCCCCTTTTTACAGTTCTCCTTTATGACTTTAACAACAGATGATCTTTTGTTCTATATGACTTTTTGTTACCCTTTTGTTCTACTGCCATGATTGAGTTTTCTTCCAAATGACCATAAACCCTGTCTGCATCAGTACCACTGTATAGTTTATACTTCATCAGAAGGCAAGTTACTGGTCTATAGATTTTAGGATAAGTTGCAGGTTTTCTCTTAAGTTAACCCAGTCTAACCCTCTCCTCTTTTCTTTTTCTTATTTCTTTCTCACTTCTTCTCTATTCTTTTTCTTCCTCATATCTCTAATACCTTTCCCTTTTCACCTCAACGCATTTTTTATCAATTTTTATGTTAAATTTCATTGTAATTAATAATATGTTTATGTCACAATAATACTTGTTTTGTAATTTTGTAATTAATACTGGAGCTTTTCTCCCCGGGCCTCTACTGAAAATGGACATATATCCAGCTATACTAGCCCGGTCAACAAATGTAAAATAAATAAAAAATAAAAAGTAGGAGCATTGTTTTTCCTGTTTTTAACCAGGCTGGTGTCTGCTCAGGGTATGCATATAAATAGTTGTTACTCATGGCTAATTCTTCATGTAAAGATGTTAATAGTTTTAGCCAGAAATTAGATACTGCATCTGGGCCTGGGGTTTTCCAATTAGAAGCTTTTCTTAACTTTGTTTCAGTCTCTCTGGCTGTTACTTCATCCCATTTCATATTCTGTACATTTGAACTTCTTATTCTTTTTTTTTTTTTTTTTTTACTTTTTCTATCCATTTAGCATCTTTGTTATGTTCCATAGGATCTTCATAGATACTTCTCCACAATGTATATATTTCGTCTTTTTTATTTATTTTTTGTGGTGTTTCAATTCCTTTTGCCTTGTTTCCCAATTCTCTACAAAACTTTTTTGTGTCATCAACAAAATGCTTATTTTTTACTTTTCTTTTATATTTATCTGCACGTCTTCTAAGTTTTTCTGCATGTGCTGATATTTTTAGTTTATTCTTTGTGATTGTGCATGATAGATCCTGATCTGTTCTGATAATGTGTATTGCTTTTATCACGTCTGTCTTTCTAAGTATTTTTGTTGATCCGTTCCCTTTTCTACACTTTTCTAACAGTGACACTCCTTGTTTTAATTGCTTTATAGTTTTCTTTATTCTATACTTCCATAATGGAATTCCCCCTTCCTTTCCCTTACTACCCCATGATTTTGGTGGAAGACTTTATCAGTTATTAATTTAGCTGCACAGTAATATATCCTGTTTACTTCTGTTATATCACATGAATCTCTGTGGACAGACCTAATTACTGTGTTCATTTGTTTTATCAAACTTCTAACATTTTTGATTTTATTGACTTTCTGTAGTCTGTTTTTTTCATTGATCTTAATATGTCTGTCCATTTCTATTAAATCAAGCAACTCTTCTCTTTGATAATTTTGTTCTAAACTGAGGAAACATTCTTTGTTCTCCATTTCCTGTAGGCATTCTGTAGAAAGTTCCAGAGCATCTTCCTGTGACACATTCTCTTCAGTTTCATTCTGTGTCATCTGTTGCTCTTTCATATGGGAGCTCACTGGCCTATCACTCCACAGCATTGACTGCGTCAGAGTTGCCACAGTTGCCTGTTCCTTCTCTTGCTGTGCAACTCCAACTGAACATTTGTACTGGTTTCCTATGAAAGGATCCAAAGTATCTTCATATGGCAAGTGAGCAGATGCTTCCTGCTCTACTGGTTTCTCCTTAATTTGGGGATCCATTGCTCTATCCTGCTGTGAGGTTATCTGAGGTAGATTTTCTACATTAAATCCTTCACTTCACAGGTAATCCATAACCTCAGTTTCTATTTCTTTAACGTCTCCGTTACTAATCCTCTTTTCTACATTTCCTCTTTGTTTTCTCGTTTTTTTGTATTGTAAAATTCTCCATGACTGGATGCCTTTGCCTGTATTCCTCTTCAATTCTCTTTGGTGCTTCTCTTTTTGTATTGATTCGTTTTGCTTTCTCCTTTGCATAAATATTGCACTATATTAAATCTCTTTTTCTTATGCTGTGCGGATAGTTTGATGATATATTAGTCTGTTTATTTTGCTGTAATTGTTATGTTCTACTTCTATTATGTGCAAGCAGCTATGTCTCTTTAAGAGTAAATAGTTTGTATAATTTATTACCATTTTTAACTAGTTTGCAGCACTAATTGGATGAATTAAGTGCATGTGATGTAGGAGTTACATTTTTAAAAGTTAGTTTTAATGTGTTGTTCTTGTTCTGATGAAGTCCAAAGATTAGAGGGACAAAAGCACTAAACATAACACTGAATATTAAAAGTGGGGTTTTTTTGTTACTATTCCCTAGTGCCTTGTGTTTCTTCAGTGGAAGCTTCTGTTCAGAATATTTTAACCAAGCTAATGGCAGCTCCAGGTTTGTAGCCATCTGCATAATTGGTCAGCCACAGGCCCTTAATGTCAACCTTGACATCAGAGAAGTGAATACCAAAGAGTAGTGACCCTAGAACTGATTCCTGGGGAGATACTTTTGGTAGCTACTCTTTTTGAAGACAATATGCCTCCCACACTAATGGACTTGGATTTGTCAGTTAGCCAGATTGCTTTACAGTGGATAACTAGGGGTTTACATTTAGTTTGATTAGCTTATTGATAATGCCAGAATGTGGAATGGTATCAAAGTCCTTTACAGGTAAGCAGTGTGAATAGATCTACCTGAATCTGATGCATCAATGACTTGTTAAAACCAGCTTTCTAGGTTCAGAAGGCAGTATCTGCCTTTAACAAATGCAACCTTTCTTGGGTCTATCTCTTTTAGACCACCTATGCCCTTGGTAAAAAGTTCCATACTAATGCCTTACAATTTCTTTGTGGATAAGGGTGGTAAGGCTTATAGGCCTATAGTTTCCTGGATCAGTAGTGGATTTTTTGTTGAAACTAGGGATGACTACAGAGTTTCCATTCCTCTGGAATGAATCTGGTGGAAAGGCTGAGGTTGAACAGGCTTAGTAGTGAGTCTACCAGGCAGTGTCTGGTGCTGACAAGTAGCCTGGCACATTATCAGGACCCATGTTTGCGACCTTGCATATAGCATTCAGAGCTTGGTTGTAGGTGATCTAAGGGGGTGGTATGGATGTACTAATTGTTAGGGAAGGTTAAGAGAGTAATGTTAGAGGAGAATGTGTCCACTAATATGTTGTCTATGTCCTCTGGGGAAAAGTAATAATTGTTATTATATATTAACTATGATCATTGTCGGACATTATATCTAAGGTTTTTGATATAACTGAAGAAGGCTTTGCAGTTGTCTTTAGCAGATGTGGCAGTTCTCAATTCATGCTTAGTTTTGGATGATATGATTTTGTTTCTAAGTTCTTTGTTGATCTTTTGCGTTCATCACACAATAATTGGGTATTAAGTTTGCTTTTATAGGCTATGTGTTTCTTCTATAGTTTGTAGTAGGTTTCCACCATACGGGTTTCCTCCAGAATTTGGCATTACTTTTATGCCTTATGTGGACAGATTCAGCTATGCATGCTTTGAGATGGGTATATAAATTATCCACAAATGTGATATTGGGTCAGCGAGGTGTGGAGGGTGATTAAATTTCATCAGTTAGCTGGATTAAGTTTGCCTCAGAATAGCCTGCAAAGACTAAAAGATTTTATGGTAAGTCAGGTTTTACCCTCATAGCATGTGTAACTGAATGGTGATCAGATCTGATCTTTGACATAGGAGATCTAAGTGTTAAGAACAGGGTGACTATATTGGTGATGACAAGGTCCAACATGTTTACCCCCTAGTTGGCATTTGAACCAGTTGGTCTATGGAGCTGGTATTAATAAAGTTTGTGAAACTCTGGGTCTTTTTATTGCTTCATATGGAGGGATAGTTGATTTCTGCCAAGAGAATAATGCTAGGCTTGATAAGGAGGGATGTCGGTTTGTTTATGGGCTGCAGGTAACATGGAGGAGGTACTGCAGTTGACCATGATATGTTATGGAGTATTTTTATGATATGGAGGAGTTCAAAGTCATTGTCCTGACTTAAGAGTCTGGAGGTTAGATGGCTTTTTAAAAATACAGACATACCCCACCACTGACACCGTCAATTTCTGCATTGGCTTTGAAATAGTAGTAGGCACTGAACTCCACAACCGTAGGGGGTACTATCATTTTTGCAAAACTATGTTTCAGTAACTACACTATAGCACCTTTGCAAAATAAACAGCTTTAAAAACACTCAAATTAAGGCTTTAAACCTCTACCAACATATAAATAAAGCTTGCTGGATGGACAGATCTGTTAACCAAGTTTTACCCCATCTCTGGAAAAAAAAATGCCCTAATATATAAAACAGGGTCTCACCCTCACATCCTTCAAGATGAACCTGAATGATTGGATGTAAATCCACAAATTCATTCCTGGCCTGACCTATTTTGCACTCCTGGAAGCAAGAGAAGCATCCTGACGGTGGGTATCAGCAAGAGATTTACTTACTTTGTAATTTCTATGATTCACTGATTCTAACAGTGTGTGAAATAACAATGACCAATGACATGGATCAGATTTCCATGCATTAGTGTTTTGACAACATCCAGTTGTATTTGTTTTATTTTATTTATTTATTTTACATTTGTTGACCGGGATAGTCTGACTGGACACAGGTCCATTTTCACCAGAGGCCCGGGCAGAAAAGCTCCAGATTAACAAATATACATAGTTGATAGTATGTAATACAGAAATATAATGCATGGCATAGCATTCGAAGCACATAGTAACATAGTAAAGAAAAACTCCTATAACCAAGTTAAACAGTCATTTAAACATAATATAGAGTAAAAGGCAGTGCATGGCACTCACAGAATAAAATAACATAGTGAGGAATAAATCAGCTAACAAAGTTAAAAAGGCATTTAAATTAACATAATTTGCTAGCACATGGTACAGTGCAAAAGGGTAACAATTTAGGTATTAAAAATATTAGTTTGTGCATTAGTTGTTCACCCTGGGGAGCTGCAGGAGCAAGACCAGTTGTCCATATAGTGTGTTTTCAAGTGTTTTTTTAAATTGTGTGGCAGAGCTGTTAGAAGTCAGGTAGCTAGGTAGAGTATTCCAAGCCTTAGAAAAAGAACTGCTAAAGAGGGATTCCCCAGCCCCATTATTATATTTACTGACATTTAGGAGGTTCTGATTACTAGACGTCAAGGTTCTAGTAGTAGTAGTATAGGGTTTGAGTAGATCCTGTAGTGCTGGGATTTTATCAGGGTAGTAGTACAATTTATGTACAAGTGACAGTTGATTGAGTTTAAGAAGTTGAGGCAGCTCTAGCCAGTTTAGTTGTTTGAGTGGTACACAAGGATGAATCTTGTGTGAGGACCCGGCAGTCTTGTTGTAGCAAGATTCTAGTTTGTTTAGGTCAGCCTTCTGTAAATTAGTTAGACTAGGGGAAGAATAGAGGAAGGTATATAAGTGATCTGTCCTAGCAATTATGGTTTTAGTATGTTTATTGAGGAATTGTTTGTTACAATAGAGGAGGCCTAGTTTTTTTATGGGCTTTCTTGCTAGTTTGGGATATGTGGACGTCGAATCTCAGGTTGTTGTCTATTTCTACACCTAATAGTTTTGTGTGGGTGGTTAGGGTGATCTTGGTTTTGTTGTTGGACATTAAGATAAATTTGTCACTTGAGGGGGGAGAGCTACATGGGCTGAAAAGCAGCAGTTTTGTTTGGGTTGAGAATTAGGTGGGACTTAGTGAAACAGGTTTCAACAACTTAAAAACAGTTTTGGGTTAGGGAGTGAAGGTCATCTAGTGGGGGGGCAGCACATATACTGTAAGGGTGGTATCTTCTGTGGATTGTACTACAGGGGCATTAGATGTGGAGGAGGAGAGCTGGTTGGTAAATAAGGAGAAGAGTAATGGGCCACGGATAGATCCCTGAGGGACCCCTAGGGATAGTGGTAGATAGGCAGACAGTTGGTTTTATCATTGTACTGCTTGCTGCCATCCAGATAGGTAGCTTTTAAACCATAAGATTAAGGAGGGACTGATATTAAGGGTGGATAGTGTATTAAGAAGCATATTGTGGTTGACCATATCGAAAGCCTTAGACAGAGCCAAAAATACTGTAGAAACATATTTTCACATTGTTTCTGTATTGGTTAACTGTGTTGGAAAAGGACACTAATGCTGCGGTGGTACTGTAGGAGGGTCTGAAGCCATGCTGAGATTTAGATAATGGATTGTTATTGAGGAGGTAGTGCAGCAGTTAGGTGTGAACATATCTTTCTAATATTTTTGATAATGGTGATAAAATAGTCATGGGACAGTAGTTATTGAGTTCTACAGAGTTACCTTCTTTGTGCAGTGGAATTATGTGGGAGGTTTTCAAAATAGAGGGCACCTTAACATCTGATATGGATCTGTTAATAAGGATGGCAACAGGATAGGCTATAGCCTCTGTGGTTATCTGAAGGAAGTCTGCTAGTAGATTGTCACAGCTAGGGTGGTAGGTTTACGTTTATGGAGAAGCTTTGAAATAGCTTTGATAGATACTGGGTGCAAGTTAAAGTGGGGGGGTATTATCCTGTTAGAGGGTGGTGGGATAGGGTAATTGGCCTTATTTTGGGTATCTGAAAGGCCCTGAACTGTTTTGGTGGAATATAGATTAAACTGTGTGGGAATGTTATCTTGGTTGTTTGTAGTTACTGGTGCTGGTGAATTAGTTTTCCCTGGTTTAAGTATAGAGGTTATTGCAGCCCAAAATGTTTGTGGGTTTTGAGCATATTTTTCTTGGATGTTTTGGTAGTATTTAATTTTGTCTAGTTTGATTAGTTTCTTGGTTTTATTCTGGAGTTCTAAGTACTTTTGTTTTGAAGTTTGGGTTTTGTTTTTGTGGAATTGTATCCAAGCTTTATCCCTTTTTTTTAGAATGGATTTAGTTTCTTTAGTTAGTCACTGGGCATAGTTTGTTTTTATTCTAATGGTTCTGGTGGGTGCATGCAGGTTTAGTTTTTGTAAGAAGGTTGAGTTAAAGTAGTGGACAGTTTCATCTAGAGTTAGTTGTGTCAATGGTTTCCAATTACAGCATTTTAGAGAGGAGATAAAATTATTAAGATTAAAGTTATTTTTGTTCCTAACAACTCTGAAGGATGTCTGACTTATATGGTGAGTTCTGGATCTTATCAGGTAGGTTGGTTGGTGGTCACTTAGACTGTGAGGAAGGCAGCCTGATTGGGAATAAATGGAGGGATTGAATGTAAGAATCCAATCTAGTATGGATTGGTGTTTGGATGTTTTGTCTGTTCTAGTGGGGAATAAGATCAGTTGAGTAAACCCATGGATGTTAATGTGGGTAGAAGGATTGTTGCTGGAGCAGCTGAGCCAATCTATGTTAAAGTCACCCAGTACCACAGTTTCCTGAGGTAGGGAGTTAGCAATGCAGTCTAAAAGGTTTTCCATGGTGCTGATGTTATTACTTGGAGGGATATAGCTGCCCATGGTATTAATGTTTTTGTTTGGGTTTAGTTTTAATTTTGTGAGGATGAGCTTTGCACTATTAGTGTCAGGAATATTAATATCACGTTCTTCAAGGATGAGATGATTTCTGAATAGTATTGCAACAGTATTTTGTTCATCCTATCTTTTCGTATGATATTGTAACCAGGTGCTGTAATCTCATAATTTTTGTTCTCTGATTTTAGCCACATTTCTGTAAGTACTACAATCTCAGGTTTATATAGGGCTAGAAGAGCATGACGGTCATGAACTTTGTTTAGGATACTTCTGACATTCAGGTTAAGAAAAAGGAGAGATGAATTTTGTCTATGGAGTAGATTGTTAGGCAGAGATGGTGTAGGGTTGATTGGTGTGTTAGGACCAGGATTGTCGTGAATGTCGCCGCAGCATAATTGTTGTTTCAGTAAATGTAGGTAGAGTTTTGTAAGCTTATATATTAAGTTTGTTGTATCTTAGGGAGTTATGGGATTTACATTTAAGTGGTAGCCAGTGGTGGAGGTGAGAGTCAGTATGGGAGGATCTAAAAAGGTATGGAGCTATGTGGCTGTGTAGTGGATTGATGTGAGTGTTAGTTGCACCTGTTTGCCATGCGGGGAGGAGATGTTTTGAAGGTGGGTGTGGTAAGAGGTAAGAGCTGAAAGAAGAAGGAATGTAGAAATAATGATGGTATAGGTCAGGGTTTTTAGTATGTGGGTGAGTAGAGTATGTTTCATTATCCGCGTATTTGGGAAAAATTATATTGAGTAGTTACAGTACTGTAAGTAAAGTTGAAGTGATAAGGATTGTTTTAGTAAGTTGTGGTGCAACAGGATAATTGGGTATGTGGGAGGTGTTGACAGGTAATTGAGGGGTGTGGTCTATACCTATAAATCTAGTGGAGTCAGGGGCAAGTGGGAATGGGGGCAGGGTAGGGGAGCAGAGTGAGCACAAGCACAGCAAGAATGGAGCGGGGTTGAACCGAGAGGCAGAACAATTCATATATCTTAGAAAAACAATCAGGAAGTACTGCAAGCTCAGGTCAGTGCTATAATGCCCTGTTAAGTTAGTAACATCTTCTATGTTTGCATACAGGAGGACAGATGAACAGCATTAAGAGCTCTGCTGTATCTAAGAGACTGACGCCTGTTTTACGTTTGAGAAAACTAAAATATAGCTACTGGGGGGGGGTTAGCTAAAGGTGTCTCAGGAGTGTCCATGCCTTTGCAAGTTGTGAGAAACAAAATACACAAAGTACAGCTAGTGTACCAAGCAGGACCTAGACTATAGACTCTTTACAATGTGGCAGTTGCCGAGTCTGGTTCTGCAATCTGGGTCGGGAGGGTGAGGTGGCTTTAATACCAGTCAGCAGTTGCCTTATCGTGGACCCATTGAAAACTGCATTTGGGCTGTGAAGAATAATAAAAGAAGAGATGGTTTAGGAGAGAATATAGTGGTTAAGCAAGAAGAGATAGGTAAAATAGAACACAACCAAATTAAACAGCAGGGTTACAAACAAAGATATCAAGTAGGTAAATAGATAGTAAAGCATTCTTAAAAATGCACAGCTGTTTAGAAAAATATGCAACAAATCAGTGGAGCAGCAGTATAATAACATATGAAAAAGCACTTGTATGATAGCCAGTTACTATTCAAACTGTAACCGGTAACACTGTACTGTTGTCTAGCAGGTTTCACAAAGCTGGCTTATGCAATAAATTAGCTTCTATAAAGTAAAGGTGTCTTTGAACAGCAACCAGTTACAGGTAGATGCAATTTTATACAATGCTCACAAACCAAACCTTAATTACAGGTGGACACAGTCTTGATATTATGTTCACAATCCAGACAACAACACTTGCAGCTTGCGTTTACTGTCTAATTAATTCTCACAAGCTTACACAGTAGTATCCTAGCTTCTATGTGCAGTTGTCAAAGTAGGCAGATATATGAATATCAAACATAAGTAAAAACTTGAGTAAAACTTATTTGGTGCACACACTGCTAGGGGACGCTGATGGGAGAGTTGGCCCTGATAGCGATGATTTAAAACTGGCGCCGAATGATACAATGGAATAAATAAACTTCCTTTAGATGCCTGAAGGTGAGGACCTCTGATATATACATAGCAGGCAAGGAAGTTTCATAGCAAACTAGGTACATGTCCTAAAGTGTTGCTAATGCAATGCAGTACTAAGGGCTTTGGACAGAACCAAGAGGCAGAGCAGTTCTTATTTCCTAGAAAAACAATCAGGAAGTACTGCAAGCTCAGGTCAGTGCTATAATGTCCTGGTAAGTTAGTAACACCTTCTATGTATGCATACAGGAGGACAGATGAACAGTAGTTACAGGGGAATGGAGTTTCTGAAATTAGAATACATTCAGTTTTATAGTCTCTCACAAAACCAAAATAAATAATGTCGACTGGCAGCAAATGTTTTGTGATATCGTTGCTGCAGCTAGTCCTGACAGTGCTGAATCTGTATTTCATGGAATGTCAGAATAATGAAATTCAGAACCTGAGATGTTTAAAGCAGGGTAAGAGTTAAATGCTTGGGTCGATAAGATAAAATCTCCCATGTAGAATGATTTCAACACAAATTGCTGCTGAAACGTTATTTTGACTGTTTTCAAAATTGTAGTCTCAAAATTCCATGTTTTGGATTCCAGGTTCTTAAACATTATGCCATATTCACAATGCCACTATAAAATGAACACAATAGCTGTGCCTTGGAAGGAGTAGAAAGAGAAAACTCACTTGGTGTCATGACACTCTCAAGCAGTCCATGTGCTCATGGATTAATTGCGGTCTGGATCATTTTACTGAAATCTTAATGTTTCAAATGTCTTCTTACAAATAGCATTACAAAAATCTAGGATGTCAATACTTAGGAAGAAGGTTTTGCTGGAAACTTCAAGTAAGGGGACATTAAGCTCAATTAATGGTTTGAATCTTTTAATAAAATATACTTAATTGGCAGCAAGCTCTTGGTTGTCACATCTAGATTGGTTGTTATTACTGTCCTTGCCTTTGGCTTGTTCCTTAGTCAGAAGTCAAATGGTGAGCTCATAAAGCCTCACTTTAAAATGCATTAGGGATGCAGTGTTTGACAGACAATGAAGTGTAATCGCACTATTACGTTAATCGATTGAGAGTCTTTAAAGTAAACCTCAGTGAATATAAGAATATATGGGCAAAGCTCATGCACAGATACATATAAGACTGGTGAAAAAGTTGCACATAAATATGTACTAATGATCATGATTCTCACATTTGTCACATATACATAATAGGTTTTACAAGATTAATGTAATTAAAATAAGATATCAGGAAAGGCATCTTAACAGCCAATGCTGTGGCATAGAAAGATAAATCCCTAACTGCGGCCCAGGTGTTATTGGCAACTGGTGCATCTGAGATGTTGTCGTGGAGGATGGGCATGTCTTTTCTAGATGGGAGGACCATTCATCTAGGCACTCCCTGAAGGGAAGCATAGTCAAAAGATGGAAGTATCTCTTGAACAGACTAGATGAATGCAGGGGAGAGGGGCAGGGATAAGGGTTGGTCTTTAAATTAAAAATCCCCTGACAGAAGCAGTCACTGGCATAACCCACCCCATACCTTTCAACCTCTTTGCACAAGAGATCAGGACAAAGCCAAAAGTAAAAAATAATGGGGGACAAAGGCCCAGAAATAGTGTCAATTTTTAACTTTTGCTTTCAACTTAGATAATTGATAAAATAACAGGTTTTGAATTGTCTTGCATTTCCTGAAGGGTATGAAGTCTGAACCTCAATTATCTGTCATTATTTATTGACTTCAGTCCTCAGTGATTTACCTGAAAACTACAAATTTAATGAGGAACAAACCCAAAATATGAGGCAGAAATCTGAACATTTGAGAGGTATTACACCCCCAGACACCTCTAATATACACACAAACCCCACTCCTGAGTCAGAGAAAGTACATGGCTGGAAGGAAGAGTTGGTAGGTACAGTGATGGATGGGGTCATTGAAATGACTAGAAAGTATGAAGCAAAAAAAAGGGGAAAAGGAAGACAACTTGAAAAGAAACATGAGTGAAAATAACAGAAATAGAAACATTCAGTTCCAAATTAGTGAAGTTGCCAGGATTATGCCAGCAATGGACCTGTGTAATAGTGAAACAGGTAACTATGGCATGCAAAAATATGGCAGACTATTCTGTTTTCTCATGTGCCAGCTTGTGGGGCAAGTGCAATATTACATGTATTGACACCATAAACAGAGCAAGTACTGCCAAAGGCTTGTGGCACTAATATTTATTGACATAGACCATGTTCATGTACCTAGTTAAAGCCTGACATAGTTTGAAACCTGTGTGTCAGATGGATGTGCAGGTGCTATGGGGAATAAAGACAGGCTGTGAAACTGGCTATGTATAGAATACATGCCATTACATATGTGTGCTATGCAGTATACCAATATCCATTTAGAAATGCTAACTACGAAGAAGACATAGATGTATGTTTGTTTGTCTTTTCAGATTTTCCCAGTTAGGGGTCGTCACAGCGGAACTCTGGTCCGCTAATGATTGGCAGTAGATTTTTTTATGGTGCCGAGTTGCCAGCCCGACGCCCAACCTTCAGCAAAAATATATGGAAGAATGCAATAAAAATTTACAGCAGATACGTAAAATGTCAAGTACCGGCATTGATGATTGTATAGGTGCAGTACTGCTGGCTCGTTCTTTACTGCCATTCATGTGACAGATTTGGTTTGTTTGTGGTTGTTCAGTGCCAGCTGTTGCATCTTTGCCAAGTGTAGTGTATCCTTATTATGGGTACAGATATTCTGGCAGTGTGTTTGGACCTCTGAATTACCCAGACACTTCAGGAAGGAATCCATGTGACTAAGAAGCACCAGCTGCACTCATTGATTGGCTGCCTCTACCAAGTCTTTTAAATGAGAGCCACCTGGCTAAAGACAGTGATGCTTCATGGGACACGATTATCTGGTGGCTGGGGCACTACCTGTCCTCCTCTTGACATTGATAAATATGCTGTAGATTTAGGAGCATAGCCTGGATTTTTATTTTTTAGGATTGTATGTCAACTTTTTTAGTCTGGCCTTAATTGCAAACACTGCTACCCAGCTGTAAACTGTAAACTGCTCTGGAAAGGATACTTTTTTGGTACTGAGAAAAAACTTCTAAAATGTGAAAATCAGGCAAAAATCCCATTTACCAAACCAGGCAACAAAATATATAACTACTAAATATGCTATTTGTATTTAAATTCTAAGGATTCAGCACAAACTATATATTATTTAAGAAGTCTGTGTTGTTGCATACATGGTATATACCTTTCTGCTCCTAGGTAGGAGAAATATGTGCTGAAGTAACAACTGAAAATAAGAACAGCAGAGATAGGAGGAAAAATGACCAGTAGATCAAGGGAATACAACTTAATCTTGTGACAAAGTATGTTTTGTATAGAAATGGTGGACAGCAGGTGGAATGAAGTCACTGTTTATGTGCACACATAAGATTTTTTTTCCTTGTTTTCTTTTTGTTCCTAGCTCAGCTTTCAAGTTCTGTTGACTCAGTAAGCTTATTTATTTCTCCTAAGGGACAGGTTCAAACAGCAAAGACTGATGCCATCGTTTTTCTCGTGAACAGATTTTTTATTTCTACTTAAGCCCTAGCTTCCATGGCTCATACTCTATAACATCATACAGGGTTCAGTATACAACAGGTATCAGCAAGGGTGTGTCATTCTCTTCTGCAAATGACACAACCAGCTCAAGAAGGCCTCCCCCCCTTATAGTTAGCACTCTCATGAGGCCACTGATCACTACCAGGGATTGAACCACAGGAATCAGTAGTCTGGATATGCTCTCCCACACCATCACCCTTGAGAGAGTTAAACAGTCATTGCCTTTTCATTCCATTCTCACCCCTTGCCCTCCCCTTAGTGCCCAGGTTGTTAATTGAATCAAGGGTATATGGACCACAGTCAGGGCTTTATCCTTCTATGGAGCTGATACATATGTGGCTCTTGAATCATCTTGGAACTCTTAAAGAGACTGTATGGGAGGACACCTGTCACAGACATGCTGCAATATTCCTGTCTAATAGACAGGCTCATGTTCTCCATCTACGGGGTAGTCTATATAATGTTATTTATTACCCAGCTGTGTGATGCTCCCTTTTGCTTACAAGGATACATTTCAAAGTTTCTGATACTTTTTACTACCAAAAATAACGTAATATTTATGTTTATGCTACTAATCACAGGGCAATCAAGAGGATTTTTTTCTACCTCTTACTACTGAAAAAAATTCAGAAAAAACTTTCTGTTAAATGTTATTGCAATGTGGCAGTATTCGTAAGAAACTGGGTTCAAGGACAGCAGTTTCAGTATGAAGGTTTGTCTTTCCATTATGCTTTGTCTTAAAAGAGAAAAGAGAATACAAGTGTTATTGTACCAGTATAAAAAAGTATATCTCCATCACAGATAATCATACGTAAAAGCATGTTAGCATATAACCTTGAAATCATAAAACAGATTATATTCCGACATAAATATCTAGTGCACTATTTTTATTAGAATAAATAAATAACACACTTTCATGAGACTATTCTGCATCATTTAGTCATTCATTGGTATTAAGTAACACTTGGCTATAACTGACGACAATTGTACCCCCTTACCAACATACCCTAATTAACAAATGAATTATCATGGTAGGTGACAAGGCCAATTGCATTAGTTTGCCATCTCAAATCATTTACAGTTCATTTTTCTACATTTTTTCCAGTGCTTTAATAAAAACAAAGCTGAACTTTCTATGGAAATCACATGGCAGAGACAGACCATCTCTGGAAAAACAATGACGTATTCTAAAATGTAAACAAGAAGTAGAAAGAACATAGCTGTATGGGAAAAATCATTCATCACTACTTCTATCAGCAGGCATGTATCCAAGTTTTGCTAGTATGCCACACTTGGTGTTAAGTATGACTGACAAAAGCATACTGCAGATCACTATTAAAACCTTGAAAAAGCTGTTTAAGTCCTGTCCATTGTGACAGATGCTAGTCAGCTCTCTGGTTTTAAACATCTGGTTAGCACTGAACTTTGAAGTGCATTACTCACAGTGCCTTTAAATGTATTATAGGTTGAAGGGCTGAACCAGAGCCATTTGCAGTGCCCTTTACATTGACTATTCATATGACAAAAGCACACATAATAAGAGTATTTATCTGCTCCCAAAAGGAATGGTGTTTGCTAATGTTACTTCTTGAAATGAGGGGTTTGCCTTCTTCGATACTGACACTCCAAAGTTATTTATTCAGACTAAAGTTATTTTTCTTACAGGGTGGATTGATATATTTCTTTGTAGGGCAGGACTGATTTTAGGAATCTGATCACATCTTTCTGGAAGTTGCAGCTTCAGTTAAATATATTTGGTGACGTTCGTTTATAAACAGGAAGTTTGGATACAGTTGGGAGCTATCATTCAGTCACCCTGACCCCTCCCTTTAGTGGGGTATCATTTAACTACCCTAATAATTCCATTCTAATTCCATCTAAACTTTCCTCTTGCCTTATCCTTTCCCTAGGTTTAAGATACTTTCTTGCAAACTAAGGCTACAATAACAGGATGGCTATAGAAGGATCATAATCCCTTTATGGCTGCTGGTATCAAGGTATCTCTGGCCATCTATAGGAGAGAATATGAGTGCCAGTAAAGAGCTTGACAGTGTTTAAAGACCTCGCCAAGTCTTCTAACCTTATCACCTCTCTGGCCACTCCTATGAAAACTGGAATTGGTGAACTCAGTCTAGGCTGCTCTCATGACTATCTACTGACATTTTTTATTTTTTTTTTATTTACTGCAGGGACTCATGTTGGGGTTTATCTATTTCATCATGTATAGTAGCAATCACCCCTAAGTCCCTTCCCCTCTCACTTCCATAAAGTGGAGTGACTTCTTCCAGATATAACCCCTCGGGGCTGTTGCCAAACACATCTAACCAACCAAAGCAAGTCAGTGCATTCCAAAAAACAAATAAACAAGGACAAGGTGCACAAAACTTCAGGACTCTAAATGTATCAATCTTTATTACAAAAAATGTAATAATGATTCTAATAAAGATTAATGTATTTGAAATCCTGATTATTGCTGGGCCCTTTACTACATCAATGTCCGGTATTTATTATGAAGTACAATTCACGGTTTACAAGTAGTGTGGCAGTCTTTGGAGTTTTGTTGCACCTTGAGCCAAATGCCTTTGACATAGATGGCAATGACATATGAGGGAAGAGCAGGCCTGGAAGCGACCACTAATGTTCAAAGAGAAAGGCTCATTTGCTTATTTTTAGTACCTGCCTACCGGTCCAAGAAACATGTATATTGCATGGTTAGGAGAGTAATTATGCAATGAGCTCTTGCAAACGATGTCATCAACTCTATGGATAGCATCCTGAGGGGCCCTTCCTATACCTCTGCCTGGTGCTGCAACAGTGCTGTATTCTCCACAAGAGAATCTAACCTGAGTCCACAATCCTGTCCATTCCTAGAGGAGAGATGAGGTGAGCAACCTATGCTATCATGTTCCTCCTCCTCTGCAGTGACACCATCAGGTGAATGAGCTGCTTATCAAACTCAGATCATGTGGGATACCAGCAGTGCTTTATCTCTGTGCCATCAGAGTAACACCAGTTATGACCTTCCAGATAGGCACATCAGATTTGTGGTGCTGTAAAGTTTTATTCCTGGACATGTAGATTTCTTCCTTTATATTAGCAATCATATACAAAAAGGTGAGGAAGCAGTGATTCCTTGTGCTGATGGTGATAATATGCTGTATGAGTGTGATGAGAAAGATGTGTTTATAATTCAGTGATTCCCAGATGCATTTATGATAACTAAGGGAAGACTGGTTTGATATCTCCCAGCTTCTAAGATGCATTAGAAAACTGTGGTCTTTTCTTTTTTTTTTTTCTTATTATCCAGGAAAGAATTTTTAAGCACAAATTCATCTTTTAAAAGGTGGTCCATGAGCAAGGGTTTGATTGCAAGAATCAAATACATGAAAACAAATTACAGTGTACCTGCAGACTTTTTTTAATCCATTAATTCATACTGAGAAGAGTGAGTGACCAGTCCAATGGAGGTCACTCAGAACGGGCAGTGCCCCTCCATATGTGTTATTCTGTTCTCAAAATTAGTGAGTGAGGAGACTCCATTTTAATGATCAAGTTACTTTCTAAAATCATTGGGCATATACAGTAAAAGTAACTATATAATTATATACTTTTTTAATCGCTCAGCATGGTACAGTACAACGCATTCATCTCTTCCTGCTTCACTGCCTCAGCCCACTTTAGAGTCCAGAATAACCACCCCCACTGACTGCGTCCTTGATCATTATAATTGTAGAATAATGTAGAGTCCATATACATTAGTAAGGGAAATCAATGGTTTTACCTACTAGGTCAGTAACTCGTATGCAGTAAATAAGAAATTTGAAGCATGCGTTCACTTATACATTTACATGCACGGATAGTCTTAGGTAGTTCCTGGATTCAGTGAAGTTAATCTTCATCCTTAATAATGACAGACTCTACTGGGAACTCTTGATATTGTAGAAAAATCTCACACCTTGTGGTACTGTCCCTTATCACAGATCTGGGAAGTCTGTTAGTCCACATTCATGCTGTCCTGGTTGGCTTTTACTATTTACGTATTCAATAGTGTTTTTTGGGTGCTAGTAAAGTCACAGTACAGTGAAATACAGCAAAGTTCAGTGAAATATGTGCCGCGTTAACTTGTGTTTGGAAATCACTTTAAGAAGCTGCCTGTTCTTGAACTTTTCAAAAATTTAGTTGCAGAACTCAGATTCATTATTAGTGTAGTAGTTCTGGCCACTACTCTTCATGCCATTGCTTAAAGAGTTCAAATTGTCTGTGTGTCCAGCTAAGCAAAGTAAAATCCAAAGGACTGCAAGAACTTCAGCAACTGGTTAAGTACAGTAAATCAAGCAAAAACAAAATGCAATTATGACATTTCTAGAAATGTAAAATAAAATTCATCACTCTGAATGTGCATATCATGCCTAAAGTTCACAGATAACTTACTAGACTCTGAAATGAAGACCCCTGTTCAAGTCAGAAAGCTATCTGAACAGCAAATGACAGGTTTGCACAGTGAACTTAACCAGGCATGTCACAGAAAGTGTAGAAAGCACTGATCTCAGCCTTTTCCAAATAAATAAAGTCATTGAACAAATGATATGGAAAGATGAGATGAATTCGAGCAACATCTCATCTAAATGTGTTGAAGAGTGAAAAAGAAAACTGATATGCTTTGCATGACAGCCCCCTCTCCCCCATGGTTTAATTATGCTTTCTTTTCAATTACCTCAGGGTAACTACTTCAGGATGTTAACTAAACTGAGGAAAAAGTAGTAACTTATTACATTTAAATATTCCGAAGCAGAATAAAAATTATAATTATTATTTTTTTTATTTTAAAAGTACATTGAAATTAGTTGCCTTGGGAATTGACTTGAGGAATGGTATCAATTGTGGTGGATGGTAGGGGGGTTGAGATAACTTTGGACCCAGTTTTAAGAGATTAAGATCAGTCTCCATTGTGAAAAGAAACTGGCCAATGACAGTACTTTGCTTCATGAGATTTTTTTTTTTTTTGTCTGAGAAGTTAGACTAAGAGGTATTCATAGTTGTCAGACATATGAGTCTGTTTTTAAGTTGGTAAATGTCTGAATGCATCTAAGGATTTTCAATATTTTGACCTAAAAATTGCCTCGCTGTGAAGACAAATACTTGAATTTGTAAATATCTGGGCAAATTCTGAGCAAATGTTTCTTCTGCTAAATGACCTTAAAGCTACTGCCTAAACAGATGTTTCATTGTTTTTTTAAATCCCTCAGTAACAGATATAAGTCAAAATAGTTGGTTCTCAGTAACAACTTACATAACACTTCTATTTGCTTACTTATTCATGTATGTATTTTAATTGATCACAACTGACCAATTACAGCCTCATACTTATTGTACAATCAATGGCCATTAACATTCAAAAATGTGCATGCTGATTGGTTATCCAACCAGCGTGCCCATTGTAACTCAAGAATAAACCAGTGGTAAAAGTCCAGCCACTAAAGTATCACGAGCAGCCAGACTTTTTTATCCATTGGTATGTATAGAGACACATAAGTCTGAAGGAAAGAAAGTCTGAAACTGAAATGTGTGTCATTTTTTAGTGAATGCATTCCTCATAAAATTTGTGGTTTTCTGACAAATCACCTAGGAATGAAGTCACTAAATAATAACATGCATTTCAGTTTCCGACTTTCTTTCCTTCAGACAATGAAAAAGAGCAACATTACCCATCCCCTCCTTTACTTAGTCTGCATTTCTTAAAATAAGACAAAAAGCTGTAACCTCCGGACAGTTTAGAGGTACTTAAGAGAGCAGAGAAAAAACGAAAAATCAGGTACATTCTACAAAACTAAAGAACCATACCTGATTTTCCTTGTATTTTCCCCATTTCTCATACCTCTAAACTGTCTGTACTTACAGCTTCCCCCACAAAAAAAATAAATAAATAAATAAATAAGCAACAGAGATCTTCCTAGCACCATTGCTTGCTTTCTCAAGCACTGATGTACTGCATAAATATAGGAACAGAAGTCCCATACACATGAGCAGTACATCAACAAAGCAGCGGAATCTGGATACAGTGCGGAAGAACACCACGGCTCTATTATACAAAGACATTATTTAAGAAAAGTAAGTACTTTTTTTCCTTGTAGGAAGAATGCCATCCTACATAGAGACAGTATGCACCCTCCACATATACACAGGAATATAGTTAAAAATCAAGTTATTAGACATTCACACATTATTAGTGAAGATTCAGTGTTTTCTGAAGCAATTATAGGAATGGAGAAAGAGTTTCTAGACAGGAGATATCACAGAAGAGATCTTAAAGGACTAAATGATATAGAACGAGAAGGGATAGGACTGCCATATATACATAGAAATACATCTATTAACATTGAAAGGACGAGATATGAACCTTGCAGAAAAAAGGATAGCTATTCCATATACTAATAATAATATCTCAGTTGTAAACATCATTAAAAAACATTGGAATATTTTACAGCTAGATGACAAGATTGCCAATATAGTAGGCAATAGACCAGCTTTTAGTTATAGAAATGCTAAGTCACTTAAGAGATTATATATTATGAAAAGAGTAAGAAGGAAGGAATAATTTCACATAGGAAAGGCACTTATGCTTGTCGCAGTTGCAATCAGTGTGTTTTTGTTAAGAATTCGAATGTTTTCATACACCCTGATACTGGGAAGAAATATGAGTTTTCACACTATGCAGATTGTAAATCAAGGAATGTTGTCTATCTAAGTCAATGTAAGAAATGCTACTGTTTTTATGTTGGCATGACAAATCGAACACTCAGGGAACATATAAGGGAACATATCTATGCTATTAATAGAGAAAATGAGACTAATGCCCTGGCCAATCATGTATTACAGCATGATAGTACACATTCCTTTACTTTTATGGTACTTGAACACACATTTGCTACAGAAAGATTGGGATGTATACGTAACACAACAGAAAAGGCAGAAATTAAATGGATTACTAAATTATCGGCGGATAGAGGTCATGGTCTCAATGATAAGATTTCATTGAAACCTTTTCTTGTAGATAGACCTTTGAAGCATTAGTCTTAATGTTATGCATTATTGATATAATATGTTTAGTATCCTTATGATAATTAGGTTTTTAACAATGTTTTTTATATGTTTTTTATGAATTTCTCTTTTTTCATTTGTATATTATTTATTAAGATTTTTAAATTGCACATTTTATATATGTTTTTATATATGTTTGTATATATCTATGCAAGAAGGCTCTGTTTTATACAAACACCAATAGTATTGTTTTTTATTGGAGAGTCTTGACATATGTTTTTGCGATAGGATGATGTTGACTATTTACAGGAGTGCGATAATGGTTGTAATTATTAAGTCTGATGAAGCGCCTGGCTGACGTGAAAGCGCTTACTTTTTCCAAATAAATTTGTGTTGCAGTGATAAATATCTTTGGTTGGCTTCGATTGTCTTGGGTGTATCTACCTCTTATACCTTGGACATATTAATTAACATGCCTAACATCTATTATTCATACTATACTCTACTACAGTCACTATGACTGTCAAACACAGTGTTTTATATATATATATATATATATATATATATATATATATATAAAATTAACCGCACTCAAAAAAAATTTGAACGAAGAGAAGAAATTTTAACTAAGAAATGAACTTCGTGACAATAAAAGCATTCAAAAAATAATAAATCACACCAACAACTCTTGTAGAACTTTAGCGCTTTCGTCTTATTTATTATCAAGACTTCTTCAGAAAGACGTTTCATGAAACATGTCTTTCTGAAGAAGCCTTGATAATAAACAAGACGAAAGCGCTAAAGTTCTACAAGAGTTGTTGGTGTGATTTACTATTTTTTGAATGCTTTTATTATCATGAGGTTCATTTCTTAGCTATATATATATATATATATTTTTTTTTTCTTTTTTTTTTCTTTCTGATCTAACCTTCAACCTGAGTTTAGACTTATAACTTCATGGACTTGCTACTTTAAAGAAATTTTCTCAGACACACACAAGACACATACACATACACACACACACACACACACACACACACACACACACACACACACCTGTGCATATACATTATATATTCATATTTGCTTAACTTTCATTATTAATGGCAAGCAAATGCATTAGCCCTCAATGTTAACAGCATTACATACACAATAAAACTAAAGATCATATCTCATGTGGTCACACTGCAAAATATTCATGTTTCTTGGTTATTTAGCACAGCTGTCTAAATTTTCATGAATTTCCAAATTTGTACTGAAATGCAGTTGGTTTGCAGAATAAAGGTCATAGAATGTCACAGTACTCTCTGTCTTGCTCTGTTTCAGCCCTGCAAAACTTGCTGTGGCATCTGTTCATGCCTTTCACAGACCTGCCATGTACCGAAAAAGCAGTTCAGTTTCTGTACTGAAATGTTAGCTGCAACAGAACAGATATGTAATGGAATAACACTGAAGATAGCGCAACAATTTGCAGGTCATCACTAAAGAATTAAAAAACATGTCACTATGTGACTTCAAGGTATATGCAGATTTAAGGTGCTGCCAGCAAATCGTGTTTCATGTTCCACTTTGAAACTTGTTCCACTTGCTCCTTGTAGATGGCATGTTCCTCCACTTTACAGATATTAATCAAATTAAAATAATTGAAGACATAAGCTGGGGCACTAGTTTTGTTTTTACTTTGTAATACAATAAAAATGAATTTTTGATGCTCAGTTTGTGGAAATCAAATATATTTAGAAATTTTGGGAATTGGAATAAACTGGCATTTGCTGTATAGTGCAACCATGAGTTTTTGGTTTTATTTTATGGTTATAACTTGTTGCAAAACCATTTCAAATGCAACAGGCAAATAAGTTCCTTACTCTGTGTGGACTATCAGTTTAATTTGTAAAGAAATAACAAGGTGCTCTGCAGACTTGATATCTTGTAGCTATATTTTGTAAAAGTAATGGTATATTGTATAATGATATACAGCTGCCAGTCCTAATGCCAAGAAACAGGGCACAGGGTGAAACCACTAAAATGGAACAGCATAGAGTATGTATAATACCTAAATCAACACAATAACAAGACAGACAGTGAGAACATTACAAATGTATTGTTTGTAACAGTGCACAAAGCAATGAAAATCCCCCTTTACGCAAGAAAAGTAATGCAGAGTAGAACATTTAAATATATGCATACTATATACTACAGCAAAATGCTAAAAAATTACAGCATGTGACCACTCATACGAGTGCATTCCAACAAATGCAACACTTTTTATTTACTTACCATGTATTCCACCAAAAGCTATACATTTCATTTAATTACCTTTCATATGATTGTATTCCAACAAATGCAACACTTTTCATTTAATTACCATTGTATTCCACCAAAAGCTATACATTTCATTTAATTACCTTTCATATGATTGTATTCCAACAAATGCTACACTTTTCATTTAATTACCATTGTATTCCACCAAAAGCTATACATTTCATTTAATTACCTTTCATATGATTGTATTCCAACAAATGCTACACTTTTCATTTAATTACCATTGTATTCCACCAAAAGCTATACATTTCATTTAATTACCTTTCATATGATTGTATTCCAACAAATGCTACACTTTTCATTTAATTACCATTCATCCACGTCTTTTCCAACAAATGCTATACTTTTCATTCTATGTCTTTCATTTAATTACCACTCATATGAGTACATTCCAACAAATGCTATACCTTTCATTTAATTACCTTACATTTACTTGTATTTCAACAAAGGCTACAACCTTCATTTATTATTCATACGTGTGTATTCAGACAAATGCTACATCTTTCATTTAATTTCCATTCATACAAGTGTATTACAACAAATGCTTAGTTTTCATTTAATTACCATTAATGTGAGTATATTTCAAAAATGCTACACCTTTTATTTAAATACCATTTATATGAGTGTATTCCAACAAAGCTACACCTTTCATTTAATTACCATTAATGTGAGTGTACTCCAACAAATGCTACACCTTTCATTTAACTTCCACTTATGAGTGTATTCCAATAAATGCTACAATTTTCTTTTAATTACTACTCTTACGAATGTATTCCAACAAATGCTACATCTTTTATTTAATTATCATTCGCCTGAGTGTATTCCAACAAAGCTACACCTTTCATTTAATTAACATTCATCTGTGTTTATTCCAACAAATGCTACACCTTTCAGTTAATCACCATTCATACAAGTGTATTCAAGCAAATGCCACACTTTTCATTTAATTACCATTAATGTGAGTGTATTCAATCCAGTGCTCTACCTTTCATTTAATAACCATTCATCTGAGTGTATTCCATTTAGTGCTACTCCTTTCATTCAATTACTATTCAACCAAGTGTATTCCAACAATTGCTACACTTTTCATTTAATTACCGTTAATGTGAGTGTATTCCAACAAATGCTACACATTTTATTTAATTACAATTCATATGATTGTATTCTTTTAATTACTACTCTTATTAATGTATTCCAACAAATGCTACACCTTTTATTTAATTACCATTCATATGAGTGTGTTCCAGCAAATGCAACAATTTTCATTTAATTACCATAATTTGATTGTATTTCAACAAAGGCTTCAACTTTCTTTTATTATCCATGCGAGTGTATTCCTACAAATGCTACACCTTTCATTTAACTACCATTCATCCAAGTATATTCTAACAAATGCTATACCTTTCATTTAATTGCCATTCATCTTTGTGTATTCTAGTAAATGCTATACCTTTCATTTAATTGGTGAATATGGGTAACCTGTGGCAAAGTAGAAATCGTCTCATGTTTACTGACAACCAGTCAATTCTCAAACAAACTGATAAGGTACACAATGTCACTGGAGGTAAAGCTCTCACATAAAAGTACTTCTAATGTCAATAAGATTGTCAGTAGTACACACGCTACTCCCATCACACACAATTCAAAGCAGACATATAGACACACATATGCTGAGGCAATTAATGTAACTTTCCTAAACTCCAAAGACCTCCTAGATGAAGTACACATAACAAATGCTCTCAACAGTCCCAAATGCACTCTTTCCAAACAACACTGACATCAACACATACAGCCACATATCATGGATCCTCTACTTCTACATCTATAAAGCAAGCCACCACACAGTCCAATATTCTGGTCATTGGATACTCCATTGTGAAACACACTGGTGTCCCGCTCACCAGGCTGAGTAAGGAGAGAGTCACAGTCAGTTGTTTATCAGGGGCTAGGATCCACCACATTATGCATGCGCTCAGGTCATTGGACCACAAGTACCAGTATGACTCAGTCATAGTCCATGTGAGTGTAAATGACATGTGACACACCTTTCTAGACTATATGAAGAGAGCCATCATGGAGCTCTCGGAATATGTGTCCCAGGCTGGTGCGAGCCTAGTTTTGAGCAGCGTTTTACCTTCTCCAAGGATGGTGCCACAATATGAACAAAAGATGACTGACTTTAATAACTGGTTTAGTTTCTGGTGTCATTCTAAGGGGGTGTGATATCTGTCAGTATGGAAGGAGATGGTTAACAGAACATGCTGCTTTGCCAGGGATGGTGTGCACCTCTCCCCTCTACACTTTTGAATATTACCTGAAACATTGTCTTCCCCATGGTGCCTTTTTCAGACAATGCCAAACTGAACTACTTCCAACATAGCAAATCAAAACCAAAAAAATTTAAAGGTATTACGGCTCAGTGCTAGAAGTCTAAACAAAATCGCCAATCGCTAGAAGCTCTCTTCACCCTAGAGAATTCTGACATCTGTGCAGTCACTGAGACATGGTTTAAAGCCACAGATAGCACACTGACACTGCAAGATTATAATGCCTTCTATACATTTAGATCAACTACTGCACAGACAGGGACTAAAGGTGGAGGTGTCTCAATTTACATAAAAAGTAAATACATCTCAATGCTGATCAAACAGGACAATGCACTTGAGCTGCTCCATGTTCAAATCACAATAGGCAAAATCCAGTACCACTACATTACAAGCTATGGGACCTACTCTGTGACCCAGGAAACCCATACCATGTATTTAAACTTACTGGAAATACTTACCATCTAACCCAATACCATATTCATGGGTGACTTTAATTACCTCACTATTAGGTGGGAATTCCATACGAGATGAAATGTACAGGCACAGAGATGCCTGGATTTTGTAAACACAAACTCCCTGGACCAGATTGTCCTCACTAATATGGGAAAGTGCTGCACAAGCCTTAGAGTAATGTATTCCATGGTAAGGTCAGACCACAAAATGGTCTCCTTTGAAGTAAAATAAAATCAAGACCCCCAACTAACCCTGGAATATTCATGAACTACTCTAAGGCTAACTTTCTGCTATTAAGTGATAACCTGGGAAAATTCCAAGGCCCTGTAAACCCTGAGAACACTGCTGCCTATGAAGAACTGTTCACAGAAACCCCATACAAGCATGTTAATAGCTGCATAGAGGCAGCTGTACCCACCAGGAAGAAGTACAGAACTAACTCAAAAAACAAGCCACCCTTGTGAAATCACAAAATCAATAGATTGTATAACAGAAGGAAGAAAACCATGGTAAAAATTAGAAAGTGCAGCACCCAGCAGGATAAAAACACTCTCATCAAACTAAACAAACAACTCAGAGGACAAATTTGGCCTCCCAGACCTAGGGCAACCGCAAGGCATTCTTTAGCTATGTCTGCAACCTCAGAAGCAGTACACAACTGTGTGCAAAGCTCATTGCACATGATGCCACGATTGTGTGCAAAGCTCATTGTACATGGTGCCACCTATCCTGAGCCAGAAGATATAGCAAACCTACTGGCCAATAAATTCAGTTCCAACTTTAACCCTCTCTCCACCTCAACTTTCCCTTAGGAAATGCTATCAAATATAACTCTTCCTGTTGTCACTAGGAAACAGGTCCTTAATGCTCTCTCTAAGGCCAAGAATACTGCATTAGTGGGCCCAGACAATATCCCAGGATGCCTTCTAAATAGCATGAAACATGACCTGTCAGGTTCTCTGGAACTGCTATTTAACTGTAGCCTTCAAAAGGCCTTCAAAAGGCGTCATGCATGGAGAACAGCAACAGTCATCCCTCTGCACAAAGGTGGGACATCTACAGACCTTGGAAACTACAGACCCGTAAGTCTCACTAGTCTTTTTCTAAAAAGCCATGGAAAGAATTATCATAGAAATGATCACTAATGATATAGTAAACCTCTAGACACTGGACCCAACCCAGTTTGGTTTTGTCAAAGGCAGATCATATCTACACAACCTGTTGGACTTCTTTGAGAAGATCTCCAAAACAATGGATGAAGGCAAAATGGTTTACCTTGACTTGGCCAGAGCTTTTGACACAATACCTCTCTTGAGCATTGTTGACAAACACAACAGGTACAGATCCATATGTCACCCGGTGGATAGCCAACTGGCTCACAGACAGGACCCAGGAAGTTAGAATTGGGAGTCCGCCGCAACAAAGAGGCCAGTCACAAGTGAAGTCCATCAGGGATCAGTCCTTAGACCACTCCTTTTTGGTATTTACTTCTCTGAAGTCAAAGCCAATGTCAATGGTCTCTGGTTGACTAAATTTGCAGATGATTGTAAATTAGGAGCTGTCATTGAAGAACACCCTAAAACAAATATTCTTTAGGAAGGGTGCTGACACAGACAAACAACTGGTATCAGAGCAATGGACTAAAACTAAATGCCAAGAAATGCATAATAGTATCCCTCAGGAAGTCATCCACCCCTTCTAATAATTGATAACTATCGTATTGACAACACACCCCTTAGGTTTGACTCAGTAGTCTGGGACTTAGAGAAACTCATAGACAGTAATCTTTCCTTTGACCATTATGTGCCTACAATAGTGAGGAAATCATTCTATGTTGAACAACTTACAAACAAAGTTATGGCATCTAGGTCATAAGAAGTCATTGTTCCACTGTATTCAGCATTCAACATTGAGTACAATGCCCCCTTTGGTATGTACTAACCAGGCATATCCAACAATTGGAACGTCCACAAAGGTTTTCACTAAAAGAATACAGGACAAAAGTAAAATGTCATATGCAGACTACCTCAAGGCCCTGTCCCTGTCTTCTGTCTCCTACAGGATGTTGAGGGGAGATCTATGCCTGGCATACAGGGCATTGTCAGGCCCCACTCTGATGAACCCCCTGCATATCCACAAAACAAACAGCACTAGAATTTATCCATTCTAAAAACTTAACCCATGCCTGTGATATAAATAGTATCTACTGGAGAGACAGGTATGTATCCCAGAGACTACTCTATCTCCAGAAGAGGCTCCCCATCCATGTGAAGCAGAGTTTCTCATTAACCCAATTCAAGTGTAACTTGGACAATTGGATGGGGAAAGGGAAATTCATCCCTGGTTTGGCACCTATATCTCTAATGGACACTGTCAACATGTAAATGGTTTATTTCCCAGACCCCTGCTTGTAAATGTTTCATCTTCCAAGCACCTGCTTAAACTTATGAAGGGTACCAGAACTTTTCAGAAATTTGGGCTGCATGGCTAGGCTTAAAAAGGCCCTTGTGGTCTTTAGCTTAGTAAACACCTATGATCCAATGAACCTATGAACCATTCATATAAGTGTATTCCAACAAATGCTACACCTTTCATTTAATTGTCAGTCATCTGAGTGTATTCGAATCATTGCTACACCTTCCATTTAATTAGCACTCTTACGAGTGTATTCCAATAAATGCTACACTTTTAATTTGACTACAGTTCATATTATTGTATTCCAATAAATACTAGAACCTTCATTTAATTATCCTTTGCATGAGTGTATGCCAACAAATGCTACACCTTTAATTCAATTACCAATACAATACAATACATTACAACTGTATTCCAACAAATGCTTCGCCTTTCATTAATTTACCATTCATCCAAGTATATTCTAACAAATGCTGTACATTTCATTTAATTCTCACTCATACCAGTGTATGCAAATAAATACTATACCTTTCATTTGATTACCTTCATAAGAGTGAATCCATCACATGCTATATTTTCCATTTAATTATGTCTAATGCGAGTGTATGCAAAAATATTCTACACTTTTCATTTAATTAACAGCCATATGAGTGTATTGCAACAAATGTTACACTTTTCATTTAATTAACAGCCATATGAGTGTATTGCAACAAATGCTACGCTTTTCATTTCATTACCATTTCTCCTTGTGTATTCCATCTGTCACATAATTACCATTCATACAAATATTTTCCCACGAATGCTACATCTTTCACTTAATTAGCATTCACATCATTCATATGAGTGTATTCAAACAAAGGCTATATCTTTCATTTAATTAACATTAATACAAGTGCATTCCAACTTCCGCGGTGGTGCAGCAGTGGCATTGTTGCCTCAGCAAGAGGTTCTTCCGTTCGATTCTTGGCTTGGGTTGGGAGTGCCTTCTGTGTGGAGTCTGCATATCCTTCCCATGGTCGAGTGGGCGTTCAAAAGGTATGCGTTGAATGGGCGTGCCTTCGTTGAAGGTTGGGTGTCGGGCTGGCAACATGACATCATAAAAACCAACTACCAATTATTAGCAGACCGGAGTTCTGCTGTGGCGACCCCTAACTGGGAAAAGCCGAAAGACAAACAACAGCAAGTGTATTCCAACAAATGCCATACCTTTCATTTAATTACCATTTCTATCAGTATATTTCAACAAATGATACACCTTTCATTTAACTACCATTCATATGAATGAATCCATCACACACTTTAGCACTCATGCAAATGCATTCCAAACAGTGCTATACCTTTCATTTAATTACCAATGTGTGTTCCAACAAATGCTGCACCTTTCATTTCATTACCATTCATACCAGTGTATATTCCAACTCATACCTTCCATTTCTGTACTTTTAGTAGCACATGGGTGTAATATCTATGAAGTGAATACAGGATTCTGACATGTTACTTTTCAGTATGTTGCATTTCATTTGCTGTGTAGGCATAACACTGTACTTCTTTCTTTGGAATGAAAAGTTCATTTCATTTTTACCCAGACAAGCTTAAGTAGGGTTATAACAGCCAAAAAGATTTATAAAATGCACATTACTTTCAAGCATGTTAACAGCTTTAGAGACCACCGGTAATATAGTTTATAAATTATAAATTAAAAGTGTATTAAACCACATCTAATCATCAAGTTATCTTGCATTTTATAACAAGTGGTTTACATTTTAGTTTCTGTTGAGGGGAAACAAGATAAAACTAGACTTAAAATCAGGGTTGCATTAAAATTCATGATACTTTCCTGCATCTTAGATACACAGCAATTTGGAGAAAGGAGTTAAATCTCATGGAACGCAAACAATCACAAAAGTTAACCAAAATTTACTAATGAAATGGAAAGAGATACAGAAAGCTAAAAATATAGATCTGATTTTACCTTGTGCCAGAGTTTTACATGGTATGACACAGATTTAAACAGTAGTGTATATACAAAGATATCACGTTCTGTGCAGTAGTAAACCGAGAGAAATTCTATTTCAGATCCTATGAGAAGTGCCTGGAATCATATCGTAGTGGAATCATATCATAGGGAGAAAGGCATCCTAAGAGTTGAGTTAAACTGTAGAAGAAGATGGAGTTTTCCTTTAAAATGTCATTCAGGCACCAAATAACTTTCATCAAGGGGGAAAATATTGTGACAAATTCAAACCTGTTTGTATAATTACATTAAAAGGAAGTCAAAGTGAAGGAGAGAAGCTTGGAAACAGTAATAATTACTATAGCTCACCTGGCTGATTGAGCTAGGATCTATTCCCTTTGTAAAATGTCCACCATGGATAAAGCTGTTAAAGTCATGGTAGACAAGTGAACTAATGCAAGAGCAGATTAGAATCAACACCACTGCAAAACTGAGTATGTAAGGAGACCGATTCATGGAACAGAAACAACAAGTCGTCAAAATTCTTAAAAAGGACAGAGACAGAAAAAAATAGAAAACAAATAAAGACATTAAAAGTATTTGCAGACTGAACATCTAGGCTAGGCAGGCCCTCCTGAACATAAGCATAAATACATCATATTATATTAAACTGCAGTGGTGGTGCTGTGGTAGCGCTGTCGCCTCATAGCAAGACATTGTCCCATTCGATTCTCAGCTAGAGCGTCTTCTGTGTGGAGGCATACGTGAATGGGGCGTGCCTTCATTGAAGGTTGTGTGTCAGGGCTGGTAACCCGGTACGTAAAAATCCACTACCAATCATTAGCAGACAGGAGTTCTGCTGTGGCGACCCCTAACCGGGAAAAGCCAAAAGACACAAACATATTATATTGTATTGTATTGTATTGTATTGTATTGTATTATATTATATTATATTATATTATATTATATTATATTATATTATATTATATTATATTATATTATGGGTTCAAGCTAGGTTTCACAGCTACTGAGTCAGAAACATTGTTTTTAGAATTATATACACAAGTGAGGTAATTGGGAGTAAGTTTTTGAATGCTTCAGAGTTCATGAGTTTCTTTGTAAGGTGGCATTCACAAACAACTTGCTGCACTGCATTGTATGAAATAGAGTGGTGACAGGTGGCATGCAGGGAAGAACCAATTCAGAGACACTCATAGCAAGACTGCTCTACTATGGGAAATATCCAGTTATGCAATGCACACAAATGAGCCTCAACATGCTAATCACAGGTACTGTGCACACAAATGATGACAACAGAAATGGTAGAGTGATTCAAAAATATATAAAAATCGCATGATAAGTCATATTGATCAACTTTTCTGTACATCACCATTTCTTTGTGAACAGTGTTATCACTTGCATGATGATGCTAGGAAAAGCATACACTTCAGCCAATCAAGATATTTTGTAGCTTGTTTGGATGCCAGTGTCCCTGAAGTTGCATGCTGCTGTCCTCCGCATCACTGAGGGTTCTTCAGCATTAGCATACCACCTTATCCACAACTGGGATATAGTTGACAACTGGATTGAGGATAAAGATAACTATGTGGGTTGACCAGTGTGGTCTTCACATGATATCAAAAAGGTTACATGGAAATGCCTATCCCAGTAAATATGAACAATTGTATTGCATTAAGCAGTCTTGCTATGGGGACTTTCCACCATCCATCTGGGGATATGCTAGGAGTTATAAGCTTCATGAATATTGCATGAATTCATAGATGCGATTTTGATGTATATGGAGGAGCATGTGTGGTTAGCATGAACAGTCAGGAAGAGAACCAACACCTTGCTGGCATACTATGACAAGACCTGTTTGCTTGAGGTCCTAGAAGCCACTCACCATCAAGGCTCTGCCTGTTTCATATGGTATTCAATACATAATACAGAAGAGTTTCTACTCCATTAGCAGTCAGGTGGTGTGCAATGCACAGGGTATTATATACAGTGTGTCTGTGTATTGCTCATGTAACCCCCATGATTTCCACATCTGGCATACATGTGATCTATATCAGTGTTTCATGTGGGGAGACTTTCTACAGGGTCCTCTAGTTAGTATGTGTACTTATTACCACCCCAACAGCCCATGATGGTCCAGTGACAATACAATTTATAGCAAGCGACTCATAATGTTATTTACTGTTGGATATTACAGGTGATACTACACATGCCTTAGAGTTGTAGTAGATTCCCCCCACCCCCCATCCACAGTCATATTGGAGAATTCATCTCTGATGTGTAGTTCTTATACTGTGCATCTGAGGTGCACATTTTCTTTTCAAACTGGCATGTTTTTCAGCTAGTAAGATAGAAATGTGAACTTCCCTTTCTAGATATAAGAGGATATTTAAGCACTGTATCTAACATCAGTAACTTAATTCATGATGAAGATTCATGCTAGCCCAAAAGTCTGAGTAATTCCAAAACATATGCTGATCCAACAAAAGGTATTACATCATATATATGTTCCAGTGTTTTTGTTTTTCCTGTAATTCTGTATACTGCAATCTGCTATGATTTCTGCAATGAATTCCTTTCCCCAAAATGGATTCTCACAATATTGATGACATTGGTGAGCAGTGCTGGCTGAATGTGGTGTGTGTGTGTGTGTGTGTGTGTGTGTGTGTGTGTGTGTGTGTGTAGGCACTTGGCACCACAAGAGGAAATTGCAGAGAAGTGACTTGCCTTTTGCATTTAAATCTAACCATTGCATATTTTTTCACTGCCTGTATGACTAATACAAGTTTTAAATGCACTTGAAATTGTGTTAGTGACCTTACCTTTGCTGTTTATTTCTGACATCACCATCTTTATACCAGCTGATTTGGGATGTAGCAATACAGTTAGGCTGTTTTTCACCCAGGTAGTACTTCAGCCTTTCACATGTGGTTACCACTGCAAAAGTGCCCCTTGACCTTATCTGCCAAATATTTGAAGAGAAATACAAGCAAAGAAACTTGGGTATGGAAAATTTCACAGTGCAACAGATAAAGAGGAATATAGAAATCAAGATCAGTAAGGTAGCCCTTAAATAAATAGAAACTTAAGTGAAGAACTATCTGAAATGTGAAGGATTTAGCACTGTCACAACATGATGGACCTGTCAGTCCCCAGATGATGGAGCAGCGGAAGGGGAGCAGGATGCATCCAACAACTTATGCCATGGAATAATGTTTTGAAGCCAGCTGTAGGAGACGCATATGAATGCTCAGTTGAAGGTGCACAACAAGAGAAAGAGCAGAAGGCAGGTAATGTTTTGGCATAATGGGCTACTAGGTTCACATATAGGGTGAACATCGGGTGACACAGGATGCATCTGATCCACGTATAGGGGGGACATCAGATGATGCATCTGATCCACATATAGGGGGAACATCAGATGATGCAGGATAAATCTGATCCACATATAGGGGGAACATCAGATGATGCAAGATGCATCTGATCCACATATAGGGGAACATCAGCTGATGCAGGATGCATCTGATCCACATATAGGGGGAACATCAGATGATGCAGGATGCATCTGATCCACATATGGTGAAACATCAGATGATGCAGAAATCATCTGATCCACATATAGGGGGAACATCAGATGATGCAGGATGCATCTGATCCACATACAGGGGAACATCAGATGATGCAGGATGCATCTGAAGAGGATATGTCACAGGATGGTGTTCTGCAACCTTTTCTGGAAACCTTACATGAAATGTAGAGCAAAGAAGATGTTCTCAATCCAGAAGAAAATAAGTTAAAGAAAGACCTGGTTGACTTACTAGTGATGGACAGACACATTAGGACATATAAAATAAATAGATTACAAAATGTAAATAGACCATAGACCTAAAATGTTAGAAACTGGTAAAACAGATGAACACCACCAAAAAAGAAGAAATAGACACATTTTAGAGAAGTATTTATGAAGATCCTGTTAAATGTAACAAAGATGCTGAATGTGTAGTAGAATTCAAAGAGAGAGTAAGGAGTTCTAATATACAGGGTATGACATGTGATGAAGTAACAGCCAGAGAAATTGATACAGAATTAAGAAAAGTTCCAAAATAGAAAATCCTAGTCCCAGATGTAGTATATAACTTTTAAAGGTATTGATACTTCTTCTCAAAGATTTAGCCCTGAGTAGTAATTACTTATATGCACATCCTGAACAGACACCATCCTGGTTAGCAACAAGAAAAGTCCTATTTCTCCTTAAGACAGAGGATAACACAGTGGCACAAAAGATAGCATTGTCGCCTCACAGCAAGAGGCTCCCCAGTCTGATTCACTGCTGTTGTGTCTTCTGTGCAAAGTCTGCACATCTTCCCTGTGATCCCGTGGGATTCCTGTATTTGCTCTGGTTTCTTTCCACATTCCAAAAACATGCAGTAAGTGGATTAGATACTCTATGCTACAGGTGTGAGTGTGTGGTATGGAAAAACAGTAGCGGCAGGCCTAGCCACCTGGCAGTGTGAACCCTGGCTCTTGATGATTTTCACTGTTGAAGTGACACCCTGACCCCATGTGCAAAACTGAAAAAAGGGTTATGAATGGATGCAGACAGAGTTTATAGTCATTTAGGAAAAAAAAAAAAATAGTAATAGAACAAAAAGTTAATAAATGAAAGCTGGCGAATGGATACAACGGTGTAGCAAACCAAAAATATAGAATCACTGAAAACAAAATTGCGAACTGTATACACAGCTGGAGACTTTTTATTATTGGTAAGCACTTTCACAGCAAAATGCTGCCTCTTCAGACCATTCAAACAACACAAAATTATTACACGATATGAAGAATTTTTAAAAGATAAAGCAACAAATCAAAAAAAGAAAGAATTAAGATCACATAACCATTTCATTCTGATACAATATAACTAGAGCTAACAGCCCCTTAAAGAAACAATGTTAAAATGTAGCATAACAAATATATATATATATATATATCAAGACTCCTAGAAAATAAAAGCCCCTCCAATACTAGCCAAGACATTTTTAAGAAAACAGTGTTTTCAACCCTGGTCTGTTACCAGTTCTTGAGGAGTTTTGCAACATATGTGAACATGAATTGAAAAAACATGAATGTTGAGTGTAAAAATTTCTGTAAGTTGTCTAAGTCAGAATATGAAGCTATGCAGACTGTACAAAATGATACTACCATCTCTATTCACCCCACAGATAAAAGGTGGTGCTGTAGTTATCATGAATAGGGATTTCTATGTGACTAGTATTCATACATATCTGAATGATATTAATGTCTATCAACAAACTGAATATGAAAAAGTTAAACAACTCATTCAAACAGAGCAATCTACATTGCATGACTGTTTATTAGGACACGACATAACTTATGAGCTATATAAACATTTATTAGTTGAGCATCCATTAGTTCCAACCTGTAACAGTTTAATGAAAATTCAAAAAGAAACTATTGCCCCACCACTCAGACCAATAGCGTCTGGTCCAGGGTGGGTGACTGAACCTATTTCAATATATGCTGAATCTAAATTGAGACCTGTCCTTGACAGAACATCAACTGTACTGAGAGACACTAAACAGTTTTTTAAATAATTTGTATCTTTTTGTTGATACCTGTACAGACAGGTCAGAAATTATGCTAGTGACATTAGACATTTGCTCTCTTTTCACCATTATTCCTAACTCTGTTGGAATTGAATTAATGAGAGAGTTTTTGCAGAATGATGGTAGTTTGGACAGCAGGGAGATTCATGTTATCAGTTTATTTGTTGAGTTAATTCTAGATAATAATGCATTTTTGTGTGCAGAAAAATATAAGTGGCAAGGATTAGACGTAGCTATGGGAATGTCATGTACCAATAGCTATGCCAGTATCATGCTGGCATATTGGAGCATCAATATGTTTTACAGACATTATCTGCTTTTACAAACGGTTTGTAGATGATGTGCTGTCTGCCACAGAGGGGGAGTAAAGAATCTTTACATGAGTTTGTATGTTATTTGAATACTACTTCCACCTTCCAGAATTTTACAGCGAAAAGTTCTTTTGAGTTTATAGATTTTTTTGGACATTAAAATAACTAAGAACAGCAATGATGAATTTATCTCTACTTTATTTAGGAAAGAATGTCACAGGAATATAGCCTGCATAGAAGTAGTATGCATCCATGGCATATTTACAAAAATATAGGTATTAGGAACACAGAGCTGTTATACCCAGCTGATGTCCATTATCATTAGGGTCACTGCAAAAATATCCCAAACAACAAACTAAAACAATGAGTGAGAAGGTCACTGAAAAACCAATCAGTAAAAACAAAATGAAAACTCCAGCAAAGCTAGAACTTCCAATAAGTGACCTCCCAAACCTCTTGTATCAAAGGCACATGGGATATATGCAAATTATCCTTATGAACATCAGGTGTTTCAGCTAATTGGCAATTCTGAATGCCCATGACTTGTTTCATCATTTTAATGGACAATTTCAGGGCAATAAAGCCAACCCCCACTAGCTGTGGATATGCATATTTTGGCCTTGTTATGACCTCATTGTCACAGCACAAGCAAAGTGTTTGACTAAGCATTCGAAACACAGGGCTGTTATACCCAGCTGATGTCCATTATCATTAGGGTCACTGCAAAAATATCCCAAACAACAAACTAAAACAATGAGTGAGAAGGTCACTGAAAAACCAATCAGTAAAAACAAAATGAAAACTCCAGCAAAGCTAGAACTTCCAATAAGTGATCTCCCAAACCTCTCGTATCAGAGGCACGTGAGATATATGTAAATGACCCTTATCAGCTGGGTACAGCCCTGTGTTTCTAATGCTTAGTCAAACACACTGCTTGTGCTGTGCCGATGAGGTCATAACAAGGCCGAAATATTCATATCCACAGCTAGTGGGGTTTGGCTTTATTGGCCTGAAATCGTCCATTAAAACAATGGAACAAGTCATGGGCATTCAGAATTTCCAATTAGCTGAAACACCTGATGTTCATAAGGATCATTTACATATATGCCATATGCCTCTGATACAAGAGGTTTGGGAGGTCACTTATTGGAAGTTCTAGCTTTGCTGGAGTTTTCATTTTGTTTTTACTGATTGTTTTTTCAGTGACTTTCTCACTCATTGTTTTAAAAATATAATTAGGAATCAAGGTGTTAGAATGTCTACATTGAATAGTGAGCAGGTGGGCTTTAATAGTGATATTGATAAGCTAAAAAATGAAATTTTTACAGAGATGATATAAAAAAAAAGGAAGCAGTGGACAAACTTACTTATATCCCTTCATTGAGGGATAGTTCAGCCCAGCCTTATTTTTCTAGGCAGGTTCCTTTTGAACCTTTAATCAGCCATGTAGGCATTGCCAATAATAATAGAAGAAATACTGCGCTACCACTTTCCCTGTTCTACTCTAGTAATATAGCCATGATTCATAGGGTGATTGAGAGCAACTGGCATATTTTAACCACTGATGATAAAGTACCGTCAATAGTGGGTAATAAACTCCACTATAGATATAAGAACCACAAGAACTTAAAGAGACCGTTATGTTATGATAAACACATTGATACTGTAGAACCATCTTTGCCATAAATGTAATTTTTGTAGTTACATCAATTCAGTAGAGATATTCATACATCCATCGCTTAATACACATTATAGTTTTAATTTGATAGCTGACTGTAATACAAGACACTTTGTTTACCTAGCTCAGTATAAACAATGTGCATCTTTCTATACAGGAAAGATGAATAAAGCACTAAAAGAGAGGATTAGGGAACACATTAGGCATATCAGGCCAAATGATAAGAATAATACCCTGGCACATCACATATCCAGAATGGGAGTTTCACACACTTTTACTTTTATGGTAATTGAGAAACTTGATTTTGGTGCCAGGATGGGCGATTATTCGAGCAGGACAGAGGAAAGGCAGTTATACTGGATAATTAGATTGCAAGTAGATAGAGAGAAAGGTTTGAATGAGAAGATTTGTTTAAAACCCATTTTGAAGTTAAGAAGTTAACGGGATTTGAGAAGCCGATGGCTTTTATTTTCTAGGAGTCTTGATATATATATATATATATATATATATATATATATATATATATATATATATTTTTTTTTTTTTTTAGCTATCTTGTTATGCTACATTTTAACATTATTTCCTTAAGGAGATGTTAGCTAGTTATACTGTATCAGAATGGATTGGTCATGTGATCTTAATTCTGTTTTTTGTATTTGTTTTGTCTTTTAAAATTTCTTCATATTGTGTAATAATTTTGTGTTGTTTGACTAGTCTGAAGAAGCAACATTTTTGCTGTGAAAGCACTTACCAATAATAAAATGTCTCCAGCTGTGTATACGGTGTTCATGATTTTGTTTACAGATATTAAATGAAAGTCATATGGAATAAAGTATGGCATTTATAGATTGCAAAAAATAATTTGTCAGCATCCCACATCCATGGATAATGGAATGCTTGCAGGTGTATAAGATACACCTTACACTGACCAGTTACATTGTAGTGACTATAAACCAGTGCCATACCACCGTGCAGCTGAGCCAAGACAAGGGGCAAATTATTATCCCAGGGATAAAAATTCAAAGAGGGATATTTATGACAATTCTATGTCACCGCTGCTTTCTCTTGCCATTAACTCATTAAGCTGTTTACCTATCAGATTAAACTATGTTTACAGTCTTAACTCTCCAGAAAACTACCTTCTTTAAAGATGGCTCATCTACTTTTTGTGGACTACTTAAAGTTGTGTAATTCCTCAGGTGAGAAGCAGAAAGCACAGCTACAATTGGTTAAAACTTTCTCCGATTTTATAAGAATGACATTTGGTCTTGATAAATGTGCAAAAGCACCATTTAAAAAGGGAAAGCAACAGCAGCATGAAGCTATCAACCTGTGACAGGAATAAGGGAACCTGAGCAGGAGAGAGTGTATAAAAATCTGAGAAAAGGTATAAGGTTGGCAATAAAACATGAACAAATGAGAATAAATCTCAGTAAAGAATACATCAGAAAACTAAAACTAATTTTGAAAGCTACATTGACACCTAGGAATAAAGTCCAAGCTATAAATCAGTTTGTTCTTCCTGTTTTTACAGTTTTGGGATGATTGACTGACCTCAAAAAGTATTCGATCAATTGTATCTGAAAACAAGAAAAATGCTTCACGCTTACAAAATGAAATATAAAAATTAGTCTGTATACCAAGGTTATATATATTCCTTACTGTGAAGGAAGTATGAACCTCCTTGACATTGATTATATGTATTGATCTGCAATTGTGAGACTTCATATCTGTTTGCTGACCTCAGCAGATCCAAAAAGAAGTTTTGAAACATGAGTAGAAGATGTCTAAGATGACATCTTTCCTTAGTTTGGCAGAAGCATTTTGGAATCAAGTGGGAATATAAACCAATTAACAAGTAGAGTAAAATCACATAGCAACTAAATGTGCCAAAAAAACAAAAGAAAGAATAAAAGGAAAAGTATCATATGAGAAGAAGAAAAATATATTGGAAAGTCCACAAATATACTGGCAAGTTTAAAAATCTTCTGGAGCAACCTCCGGTTTAGTATGGTTAAGTAGATGTGAATTGAAACTAAAAGATGAAAGTTTAGTAATGTGGCCCAGGATAGTGGATTATGTACCCAGTGGTTTACAAAGTCTACTGAAAATGTGTAAGAAACAGACAATTGCAGGTATTGAAAAACATATCTGGAAATAGTGAAACATCTTGTTAGGTGTGATGCAGTTATGGCAGAGGGCCTGTACACTGAAAAGCATAATGTAGCAAGACTGTTGCACTGGGGATTGTGCAAAAATTACAGTATAGAAGTATCTGAAAAACATTAGAAACATGAACCACAAAGCATTATAGAGCATGACGAAGATTATATCACATGGGATCACTAATTACCAACATTGCAAAAATAGATGCAATGTGGTACTCCATGAAAAAAGACAAAACTAGCATTGATCATTCATATTGCTACCCCAATGATTTCAATGTCTTAGGTACATAGAGACACAAAGTCATAAAATACCAGGATTTGCAGGAAGAAATGAGAGCAATGTGGAAGGGAGATACACACACAGTTTAAAAAAGGAGAAGGAGCAAAAGAACTAATAAAAAATAAAAAAACAATTTGCATTTGTACTTAAATATGCTTTCAGTATATGTAACCCAGTGCAAACTGCTAGAGGAGGCATTTCTGGGCACACTGCAGGTGCTGAGAAAAGCATTCTAGGCTAGTGTCAAAGGTTGAAACAAAACTAATTTTGTGAACTCATACCCTGACGTAGGAATGAGGCCCCTTCTCAGCATTGTATTAGAAATGGAAAGCACTTGGAGATATTAAACAATTTCATAATGCATTTGTATCTCTGTCACTGTTCTTCATTGTGCCAGTTATCCTAGCACAGCATGGGGGTGACAACTGTCATGAAGCTGTACCACTGCACTGAGACTTTTAAATTCTCCGGGTCTGCTGTTATCACCATGATTACTTGTTCCTTCCCTAATCTTGTTGTTATTGTTAGCCATGTTATTTGTATACAGTACTGTGTCAATCTGTGCTACACATTCCTGCATTTGCCATACTGTGTGTGACATTGAAATATACCTGTTTTCCACAGCTATGTACATTTCATTTGTTCAATCCAATTATTTCTCCCTTTTTCATTGCATTGAGCACGTAGACACACTTGCGTGTGTATACACATACACATACATACACACACACACACACACACACACACACACACACACACACACACACACACACACACACGCACACACACGCACACACACACACACACACACACACACACACACACACACACACACACACACACACACACACACACACACACACACACACACACATCCACACACTGGTTACCTTCCATAATCTGTGTCACTCCTATTCATCATTGGCAGTCAAACAGTCAGTCACATTCCCCATTGTTATCCCTTGGTATTCTCATTGGAGTTCCCAAAGCATTTATATCACTGCTGTCCTCTGACAGCATTTTTGTCCTTCCAGGGTCTGTTGTACAAAAGTGTACCACATCATACTGGCCACTGTTGTTTGTGCCTTGTTCTCTTTCTGTCGCCCGCCTCTTTTTATTATTTTTCTTTGCATTTGTCTTTTTTTACATTTATATTAACTTATTCTGCAGTGTTAGCCATGGAGCAAGGTTCTTGTGGCAGTGATCACACCACCCCTGCACTGGCCTTTTGACCAACGTCTGGGGCTTTAGTAGTCTCCAGGCCAGTATCTGTGCAAGGTGATGACAATAATATTATATAACATGGTCTCAGAGTTATCTGGTGGGTGGGTACAAGCTCCTCACTGGGGAGTGGAACTGAGGAGGTCCCTTTGTTTCACCTATTGGGAGAAGTGGAAATTAGTCAGGACTGAGGTGGAGTAGCAGATTGAAACTTAGACTGCAACCCTGGAGCATATCGTCATGTGGCTGGCAGAGTCGCACAGCTGCACAGCCCCAGTCATTGTACAAACAGTGATAAAGCTCAGGTCATGTGCAGTAAATCACAGTGCGGTTAAGTTATTGTTCTTTCTGAATACCTTTCCTTAGTGTTTAATACTTCTGAAATTGTATTTCCATTGAGTTGAGCATTTTTACTGTGCCATCTATGGATTTGTTAACAAGATTGTTTACCTAGAATATTATTTACTATATTTGTTTTAATTCTGCTTCATTTGTTTTAATATTTACCATTTTCTTATTTATCACATATGTAATGGAGTTTATCTTTGTACACCTGCACCAGGATTCACACAATATTAGCCTCCACAGACAGCTGCATATTGTAAATATTTCATTAGCTGGTTTGCTGTTCATAACTCCCTCCATGGTAGTGAAGAACTGCACAAAAAGTATTTTCAATGTTCCTTGCAATGCTGCATCTTCATTTCTTGAGCTGTAGAGGTTTAAGAACTATGATTTTTTCATTAAACAAAAACAAAACAAAAAAACTGAGTAAATTCTTTCCAGTTGTATGTTAGTGACAGTATGGCATTTACATTCCTTTAATTTAAACAGTGTGTTACAGGTTCTTATCATTGTTAGAAATCAGTTATGTAAATGACATAAAGCAGCACTTACAACTTCATTAGTGGAACTGAGACAGCAGTAAGTAATTCATTAACTCTTGTACAGTACACCAGTATAATTCATTAACTCATCAGCACTGTGGTACCAGTACATATTTTGTAATGCTGCAAACATTAATTACACAAAGCAAGAACATGGTGTTCATTATACATTTAAATATAGCACAGCAGTCAGTTTATCTGAGGATATCATGTACTCTTATGAACAGTTCTTTCAAAGTCTAAAATGCAGTAGACGTGCTGCAACCGTTACTTGCTGTAGTTTTCAGTTTATAAGCTTGCAGCTTCATTTAGCTTTAAAAATGTCTTTGCTAATGTGTACTTATATCAAATGAATGATCTGTAAATACCAACAAATAACAAGCAAATAATATCAGATTCATGGGATGCCAGTAATCCTCAGTGAAAAACTGCAGAAAAAGAGTGTCTGAATAGCTTTTTGTAGACATAAGCACATGTTTAACCTTCTCCCAGCAAACTGCAAAACTTGGGCTGCAATTAAGAAATGTTGCTCAGATAGTTTATGTATTGTGCAGACACCAAATTCTGTCTTTCTTGCAGACTCTCCTGTAAAAATCCCTGCAGCAGCAAATAAAAAGAAGCCAGGTAGATTCCATTGTGTTAAATGCTTAAAGAAAAGGTGGATTCTGCTGAGGCTTTGATACACTAGTGAGATACAACAGCATATAATGAAAACTCATAGTTCAAAAGGTACTTCACATTTTGTGTGATACATGGCTGCTACAACCAGGTAACAAAATGAGAAGGAGCTCAGTAAAGACCTTTTAAGTCAGCCACTGTGCAAGCAGATGCCCCTACTGCTGCTAATTATAACCCTGACATAATACCCCAAGGCTCACTTACAAACTGTTATCAGATCCTGATTTATGAAAGTCATAGCAGCACAACGATTATACTCTTGGCCTTCACAACTGTATAACAGCATGAAGACAGTGCATTTTACTGCTGAGGAGAACTCCACCTCTGAAAATGCAGATCAAAGTAACTTTGTTAGGGAAAGCAGGAGAAAGGAATCTGCCTGGGAATTCATAGGTTCATAGGGTCATAAGCGATGACTAGGCTAATGGCTTAAGAGCCCTTACAAGCCTAGCTAGAATAACCCAATTTTACCCAATATGTGGCCCCTAGAACCAAGAAGATGGTATAGGTTTGTGCATATGCCTTGAGTATTTCACAGATATTCCTGTCCATAGTGGACATAGGTACTACCCCAGGTGTGAAGTTGCGATTCCCATCCATTGATCAAAATTGCATTTGAAGAGGGCCAGGGAAGGGCTCTGGTTGATGTGAATAGGAAGCCTGTTCTGAAGAAGGGATAATCTGTGTGACACATCTGTCTCTCCAGCAAGTTTGGTTCGAGTCACTGACTAGGTTTAGATCCCTAGATCAGATGACCCTTCTGTTGTTTGTCTTCTGGATGTGTAGCAGCTCCATCAGGGCTGGATTTGTGAATGCCTTGTATGTTAGCCATAGGTAACCTTTTAAAAGTCAGTAGGAGATAGAGTAAAGGGATAGCGCTTTTAGTCTCTTAACATAAAGCATGTTGTTAACATCCTGTATTTTCTTTGTGAGTAACCTCTGAGGTCACTCCACCTCTTGTTATGTGCCCAGTCAAGTACATGCCAAATGGCACACTGTACTCAATTATTGGTCTAATGAGGACTGAGAACAGTGAGACTATAACTTTCTTAGATCTGGACACCATCCCTTTACTTATAAACTGTGCCACATAGAATTACTTCCTCACAACTATGGACACATGGTGGTCAAAGTTCAGACTACTGTCTATCTGTCTACCTAGACCCCTCAACTCTGAGAATACTCTTGGGGATGTGCTATTAATGTTGCAATTTGCAGGTGTCTTTTGCTTCCCAAAGGGTATGAGTATGCATTTTTTTATTTAGTTTAGGCCATGGCTCTGGCACCAATAAATGGTATTAGAATATGTGGAGAGGCAGAGACCATACACAATGGGCTTAATAAACAACCAGGACTGGAAAACACAAAACCACAAGCAAGTTGGATTAGGTCAACATGAACTCACCTGCTGGCTTCCTGTTTACCAGAAATGCAGGACTGAAACTGAAAATGAATAAAGTGAAGGGGCAGTAGTGGACATAGCTCTCAGCATTCCATCTATAGAATGTGGAATACTGCCTCTCACTATGTGGAACAAATGGACAAAATGTGGGACACTTAATAACAACTTCAGCAAAGAAACTCACAGCATAGTTATTCCTGTTTCTTCATATTTACAAAAACATTAATTTTATGGAGTAATATGACTCTGTATTATTTGCCATGGATATTTTTCAAAATTCTTAACAATGAACATGTTTCCTATCCTTTCAATGTGGACAGCATGGAAGATGGAATTTTTAAGAATTATAATGAGGTACAGATATGAGGTATGACAGGAGATAAAAAATATGTATTCATCTTATACAACATTATGAGCATAACAGAAATAAGTCAACAATAAACAATCAGTTAAGCAACTAGCAGAACAAACTGTCTTGCTGAAACATGAAAATGAACAGCTGTTGAAATACATTGCAAAAATTAATACAGATTGTCAAACCACTTCTTAGAAATATGGAAAATGGAGTCAAGAAAAATGCATAAAAACATAATAATACATGGAGGCCCAGACATTTGGGATGCAAGGGAAGAAACAGACAGATCAGCCTTAAAATGTTGGTCACGTATGCAGTTAGCTAGTTAGTTGGTTAGTAAATGATTTAGTTTAATTTGTTAACCATGATCAAGTACTAATCCCAATGGTCTTTTTTCAGACTCCGCTCAGCTTGTGAAACAAATAAGCAACACCAAATGACATGTATTAAAAGTGAAGCTTAAATACAGGAATGCAGATGAAAGGGCTGCACTAGGACAGAAACTAAACATATGAGAAAATGGACACAGAAATAAATTATTTTACAGTTCTTTCTCCCTAATAGGTTTTAGTACTGACTCGAATATATTTACAATATTATGGTTGAGTGTGTAAGGAAGATGCGTTAACCATGGCTGATAGGGCTGGGACATTTAATAGGTTAAAGTACAAGAATAGGTAAGGTGGTGAGCTGATGAGCATTGCTAATCAGTTAACCTACTGGTGACACGTGGTTATTGGTGAAAGTTCATTAGATATTGAGAATCAATACCAAAAACACAAACTAGGAGCAACGCAATGAAGGGCATGTAATATCAACTCCAAACCACGTAGGTTAATCTCGTTCTCAGGAATGAAAGTCCACAAACAGTAGATATAGATAAAACGTAAATAAAATTTAATTGAGTGCACAAGAGCAACGGTTAGCGCTTTCGCATCATAGCTTCATCAGACCAATAATAGATGACTCAAACACAGTTTATATAGAACCAAAAGCGGGAAAATCAATAAACATTTAAAGGTAAATCCCTTATATCATAAAAAACATCGCTCCATATAAATACCTACATCTAAAACATATATATAGTAGAAATTCATAACGCATTCAATCACAAAAACTCTATAATCATGTACAAAAACATATTGTGTAGCACAAAACACCTTAAAAAACTTTAAAAAACTTTTTCGTATATATACACTATGTAGCGTATATGTGCATAAAGTATACACACACTCTAATACATATACATCTTGACTGTGTGAAGTTATAAAACCTATCTAAAAAACTCATTTTAAAAAGACAGCTATGTAACTGCAGAGTGAACAACACCTATAGCCATATCTAGTTGGCTTAAAATCTCTTAAACAAATGTATGCAAAGCATTCAAGCATTTAAATAATAGGCATACAAGATAATGATAATTAAACAACACGTTCACGAAAGCAAATATATGGTACTTGAAACATCTCTCTTACACAAGCTAATGCACTCACTACGTACATCTTATATAATTCAACAAGGATATAATGAGGGCAACATCTAAAACATCTTAAATCGTCATATAAAGCACAAATATGTACACATATACATACCATATATATATATATTTGAGAAGTATATATAAATAACAAACATACAGACTTCTATGATGAATTATCCAGTTATATCTTGAGTCTCCTCATCTTCAAATACGGTTTGATGGGTACCTTCCCATTCAAACCAGGTGGCATATCAGATCTAAGTTTTATAATCCAGTTACTCTCCCTGGACTCTGTAAGATTGCCTATGTCTCCTCCTCTATGTGTATCATATAGTCTCTCAACTATCCTAAACTTAAAAGAATGATCCACACTGCTCTCACTCACATGTCTTGCCAACGCATTGTGAGGGGTACCTTTCCTGATGTGATAAATGTGTTCACGCATTCTATCCCTAAGACTCCTGTTGGTCTTACCAACATAGAATGTGGTACACGAGGTACACAGAGCCAAATACACTACATTGGTGGACATACAGTCACCACCAGCTCGTGCTCTAAATTGACCAAGACCATTTGGGTGGGTGAAAACAGAAATGGAGTCAATGTAGGAGCAAAAGTTGCAACGATGGCATGGGGATGTATAATTGTGATCATCTAAACCAGCAAGCATAGGGGCTCTAGGGTAACATAATAACTTCTTGAGGTTCATTTTATTCTTGTATATAAACTTAGGTTTGTCACCTACCACTTCCCTAATTGCAGGGTCCACTGACAAAATATGCAAGTGTGCATTAATAACATCTTTAATGCACCCGACATCTCTTGTGTAAAACACAGGGAGAGTAACTGGATTATTAAACTTAGATCTGATATGTCACCTGGTTTGAATGGGAAGGTACCCATCAAACCGTATTTAAAGATGAGGAGACTGAAGATATAATTGGATATTTCATCATAGAAGTCTGTATGTTTGTTATTTATATATACTTCTCAAATATATATATATATGATATGCATATGTATATACATATATATTTGTGTTTTCTATGATGGTTTAAGATGTTTTGGATGTTGCCCTCATTATATCCTTGTTGAATTATATAAGATGTACGTAGTGAGTGCATTAGCTTGTGTAAGAGAGATGTTTCAAGTACCATATATTTGCTTTCGTGAACGTGTTGTTTAATTATCATTATCTTGTATGCCTATTATTTAAATGCTTGAATGCTTTGCATACATTTGTTTAAGAGATTTTAAGCCAACTAGATATGGCTATAGGTGTTGTTCACTCTACAGTTACATAGCTGTCTTTTTAAAATGAGTTTTTTAGATAGGTTTTATAACTTCACACAGTCAAGATGTATATGTATTAGAGTGTGTGTATACTTTATGTATATATATGCTACATAGTGTTTATACATGGAAAAGGTTTTTAAGGTGATTTATGCTGCATAATATGTTTTGTGTATATGACTATAGAGTTTTTGCGATTGAATGCCTTATGAATTTTTACTATATATATGTTTTAGATGTAGGTATTTGTATGGAGCGATATTTTTCATGAGATAAGGGATATACCTTTAAATGTTTAAGTGTTTATTGATTTTCCCGCTTTTGGTCTTATATAAATTGTGTTTGAGCCATTTATTATTGGTCTGATGAAGCTATGATGCGAAAGCGCTAACCACTGCTCTTGCGCACTCAATTAAATTTTATTTACGTTTTATCTATATCTATTGTTTGTGGACTTTCTTTCCTGAGAACGACATTAACCTATGTGGTTTGGAGTTGATGTTACATGCCCTTCATTGTGTTGCTCCTAGTTTGTGTTTTTGGTATTATTTCATTGTGCTTTTTACTAGGAGCATTAACGCCACATGGATCTGTTTTTTTCATTTCTATTATATCGTGGCTGCTTGATCCATTTGGGGGCATGATGGAAGGGATACCTCAGCCTGTGGAGCTTCCGTATGCTGTACGGGTGAAGCAAGTGAACGACACGTCACGTCCGGCCGTGGACCGGTTCGCGGACTGTCTACGTCATGATGTGAACCCTTTGGAAGTGTTTGAGTGCAATGATCGTTTGCCTGTTGAGGGAGAAGAGGAATATTTCGATAGAGAAGGATTACGTTTAGCTATGGAGAAGCTCAAATCGGATTTATTCAAACTAAAGAGGTTGCAAACACAAAGGCAACACTTCGACGTATGTTTACAAAGAAAATTGGTTCCAAGGGGCCTTAGGGTCTTAAAAATGCCGACTACAGCAATGTTGTACCCAGAACTTCTATTTGAGTGGCAGCAACTGAACTTGGAGGTAAGCCTCAATTATATGAGGTTAATGAACAAGTTTTTTACACCCATTGAAGAAGCGTTAAGGTCAGAGATACAACAACAAAGGGCTATCATTTTTTCTCAGTTTCCAGCTTTAGCTGTCAATGATTGCTGTCATATTCTACTAGATAACGTCACCCAATATGAAAAGAGACTGTATAATCAGAAAAGGGTGAAGTTACAACGGGACACAATGGATTTTAAATTAGGCAATATATTCACTTGGCCTAGAGTGAATAATGGCCCAAGTGGCCCAGTACTGCATCGAGAGACTGCCAACAATGTTACTAATACTGTATCTGTTTCTGTATTAGATTCTGTTTCTGTTGCTGGATGTGATGTTTTGACTAATTCTGCAACTGAAATTGGTATAGGTATTAATGAGAAAGGTCCCAGTGATGAGGTGTCAGCCAAATCTTTAGGTACATTTGATACATTAAGTAATACACAGGCTGCCAACCACAATGTAGTAGCACATGTGGGAGCGATTGGTGTTAACACTGCCAGTATTGCTAATACCCCCATAGGCTTGGAGGGCCCTGTAGTAAAGAAGAAAACTAACGCAGATAAAGGTATTGCTATGCGTCTTGAAGATCCTACTGCTATTTTGGTTAAAGAGGGTAGTGATTTAACTACTAAGGTGCTTGACTCCAAACACCCTTTTCCGATCAGATCTCTCTCGGGAGAAGGGAGGAAACGGTCAATGAGCAGAGGGCGGCAGAAGAGGAAACTTTCCCCAGACCGCCCTCAGACGTTGAATATCAAGAGGATGTGGGAGTCCATGAAAATGGATTAGTTTTTAATTTGTCATCTTTTGAGTTAACATTTGATGAGTTGGATGTCCTCTCCAGAGGGTTATCCTTTATTCCGACGAGTTTTAGTAATCTAGAGGAGACTTTGAGAGATTTCAAACTTTTTATACGGAATTTAACTTTGAAATTGGAATTTCATGATTCCATCCACAGTGACTCTATTAAAAAACCCAGTACTTATACACCACCTGTCCCTCCCCTGCTGGCAGCATATAGTAAATTAGTTGAAGACGACTTATATAGCATGAGTTATAGTGGTCGTAGATGTAATAGGAAGCCTTATAATTTGAGTTACAATCAGAGAGCAGCTCTTAATGGATTACGCCACAACCCCAACATCATTGTTAGACCAGAGGACAAGGGAGGTGGTATGGTTGTGTTAGACCGTACACTGTCAGGTACAATAGAGACATGAACAACATGCTGAGTGATCAGAGGTTTTACATTCCCATTTCCATGGATCAGGTCATGAATATCAGTGATAAAGTTCATAGCATGTTATTGGATCTCCTGAAAAGTGAAGTCATTGATGTGAGGTTATTTGAGTTCTTACAAGTTATACATCCATTGACACCAGTTATTCAAGGCCTTCCCAAAATCCATAAAGATCCAGTTAATCCACCTCTGAGGCCTATAGTAGCAGGGAGAGGGTGGTCCACTGAACCGTTCTCCATCTACGTTGAACACAAGTTGAGACCCATCGTTGATAGCAACCAATATATTCTACGTGACACCAAACTATTTTTATTAGATCTTTATGAGTTTTTGGGTTCCAATTTAACAGAGGTCAATTATGTGTTTGTCACGATGGACGTACAGTCATTGTTTACGATGATACCAAATTTAATAGGTATTGAGATGATGGATAGCTACTTGAGAAGGGTTTCGGACTTCAGTGGAGTAGAGATTGATCTACTTATGACATTTTTGGAAGTGATACTTGAATCTAATGCTTTTTGTTTCACAGATAAGTTGTTCCTCCAAAGGGATGGTGTAGCTATGGGCACGTCTTGTGCCAATAGCTACTCCAACCTTGTCATGGCTGAATGGGAAGTCAGGCATATGTTTCAGAACAGACTTTACACCAGGTACGCCTCTTTCTATAGGCGTTTTGTCGACGACCTGTTTTTTCTATGGAGGGGCTCAATTGAAGAGTTAGATACATTTGTTAGAGATATCAATGATACTACCAGCTTCTTGAAATTCACAGTGGAATTCTCAGAGGTCAGAATACCATTTCTAGATGTTTTTGTAGAGAAATTGGATGGTGGCATTATCAACACTGGGCTGTACAGAAAGCCCTGCTATAGGAATACCCTCCTCCACCGACACAGCATGCACCCAGGTTATATATATAAGAATATAGTCTGAGGTCAGGTTATGCGTGCCTCGAGGTAAAATCCCATTGACTTCTGTTTTAGGGATGAATTTGATAACCTTGCACAGAGGTTGAGAGAGCGTGGTTACACTGAGAGTGATTTGACTACAGGTATGCGGGATATAGATAATTTAAGAAGGGAGAGAGCTGCACCCTATTTTTCTAGGAGGACTGAAGATTTGGTTGGTAATGACAAAGAGGTGAAGAATAGCTTTAGTGGTGTTGCCTGCCCTGTGTTTTACACAAGAGATGTCGGGTGCATTAAAGATGTTATTAATGCACACTGGCATATTTTGTCAGTGGACCCTGCAATTAGGGAAGTGGTAGGTGACAAACCTAAGTTTATATACAAGAATAAAATGAACCTCAAGAAGTTATTATGTTACCCTAGAGCCCCTATGCTTGCTGGTTTAGATGATCACAATTATACATCCCCATGCCATCGTTGCAACTTTTGCTCCTACATTGACTCCATTTCTGTTTTCACCCACCCAAATGGTCTTGGTCAATTCAAAGTACGAGCTGGTGGTGACTGTATGTCAACCAATGTAGTGTATTTGGCTCAGTGTACCTTGTGTTCCACATTCTATGTTGGTAAGACCAACAGGAGTCTTAGGGATAGAATGCGTGAACACATTTATCACATCAGGAAAGGTACCCCTCACAATGCATTGGCAAAACATGTGAGTGAGAGCAGTGTGGATCATTCTTTTAAGTTTAGGATAGTTGAGAGACTATATGATACACATAGAGGAGGAGACATAGGCAATCTTACAGAGTCCAGGGAGAGTAACTGGATTATAAAACTTAGATCTGATATGCCACCTGGTTTGAATGGGAAGGTACCCATCAAACCGTATTTGAAGATGAGGAGACTCAAGATATAATTGGATATTTCATCATAGAAGTCTGTATGTTTGTTATTTATATATACTTCTCAAATATATATATATATGATATGTGTATGTATATACATATATATTTGTGTTTTCTATGATGGTTTAAGATGTTTTGGATGTTGCCCTCATTATATCCTTGTTGAATTATATAAGATGTACGTAGTGAGTGCATTAGCTTGTGTAAGAGAGATGTTTCAAGTACCATATATTTGCTTTCGTGAACGTGTTGTTTAATTATCATTATCTTGTATGCCTATTATTTAAATGCTTGAATGCTTTGCATACATTTGTTTAAGAGATTTTAAGCCAACTAGATATGGCTATAGGTGTTGTTCACTCTGCAGTTACATAGCTGTCTTTTTAAAATGAGTTTTTTAGATAGGTTTTATAACTTCACACAGTCAAGATGTATATGTATTAGAGTGTGTGTATACTTTATGCACATATACGCTACATAGTGTATATATATATGAAAAAGTTTTTTAAACTTTTTTAAGGTGTTTTGTGCTACACAATATGTTTTTGTACATGATTATAGAGTTTTTGTGATTGAATGCATTATGAATTTCTACTATATATATGTTTTAGATGTAGGTATTTATATGGAGCGATGTTTTTTATGATATAAGGGATTTACCTTTAAATGTTTATTGATTTTCCCGCTTTTGGTTCTATATAAACTGTGTTTGAGTCATCTATTATTGGTCTGATGAAGCTATGATGCGAAAGCGCTAACCGTTGCTCTTGTGCACTCAATTAAATTTTATTTACGTTTTATCTATATCTACTGTTTGTGGACTTTCATTCCTGAGAACGAGATTAACCTACGTGGTTTGGAGTTGATGTTACATGCCCTTCATTGCGTTGCTCCTAGTTTGTGTTTTTGGTATTATTTCGTTGTGCTTTTTACTAGGAGCATTAACTCCACGTGGATCTGTTTTTTTCATAGATATTGAGTATCGTTTATATTACATGGCTATTGAAGTCATGTTTGCAGATTGATGTGGTAAGGAGTTGTTTAAAACTGATCAAGGAATAACTCCGAAAATCTGAAATTAAAGTTCATTAAATGCATAACACCTGCAGACTGCAGCTAAAGGCATGTTATTAAAATAGGCAATCCAGAAAAATGTTTGTAGTAAACAAAAATTCAGGCTCACTGTTCACTGACATTTCCCCTGGGTGATTTTCCAATCCACAAAGTCTTTGAAGAACAAGACAGCTCAATTTTAATTAAAAACATTAAGCTGATGCCAGTATTCTGCCAAAACTTTGGATGATTTTGTAATTAACACAGCAGTGTTTCTCACAGTTGAGGAAGCTGAAACTGAACTCAAGGGTTTGGAAAATTTTGACTTTCTATTATAAATGAAGCTGAATAGTACTGTATGTATTTATTCTCTGCATGCTGAGAGGTAGAAAAGTTTACAGTTTATAATTAATATATTACAAAGTGTGTTATTGTTGTTTATGTTACTTTTTGTTTTATGGCTGCTCTCCTTTTTTTGATCTGATACTCCTTCTTACCTTCAGTATTTTCTTGTCTGTTCATTTCTAAAGTTGCAGGTAATACATTTTTTTAAACACTCTGATGGAATCGATAAGCCAGATGTTGAAAAAGTAAACACCTTGGAATTTGCTTACAATAAGAAAAAATATGAGGTGTTGGACATCAAGTCTAAACAGTAATCAAGTAATGACCAATTCCTTGAGTATCTCAGAATATCAATGGTTTGCTTACACATGTACTAAGAGAAAGAGCAATGATCAGTTTAAAAAAACATTCAGAAGAAACTATATATTCTTAGGAACTCTGCATATATGTATAAAGTAAAAATAATTAAGAAAGTATTCCAAAATGCAGGTAATATCTCTCAGTGCTGACATCTGTGTTTATGTCTTATTATTCATTTTCCATTTACTTGCTTAAGTGTCAAAGCCTAACCTGGCACTCATTAGGAAAAAGACACATAAGAGGGGGCGGAGCCTGAATGGCTAACTGAAAGCAGCAGTATTTTAGAGCTCCATATAACTAGTTAAATAAGACAGGAAAAAATATTATTTTTTTTTCTTCAAAGTATAAAATCTTAAAAATAAAAGACTAATTTACATAATTAGAACTTTGGTGAAGTTTTACAAATAATTTCCTGTCAAAAAGCTTAAATGAGCAACTCAAAGAATTCTCACCAGGATGCTGCCTTTAAGAAGGAACTACAACAGATGACATTTACCATGCAGGAGTTGTCTTTGAAGATGGATGATTTTAAAGAGAACATGGAAAACCTTAAATCAAGCAGTCAAAAATAGGCTGACACCCTCAAGGAAATGCTACAACACCACCAGACAAGGATAACAGGAATAGAGGTTTCTCTAAATGACTTAGAAAGCAGACTTAAGGAAGAGGAAGCACAGAAAGAACTGCTTCGCAAACAAAACACTCGGTTGGTTAATAAAGTAGATGACTTAGAAAATAGGGATAGGAGAAATAACATCAGGATTTTCAGATTACCTGAAAACACAGAAGGTGAGGATATTATTTCCTTTTTATCAAGCTGGATCCCTGACTTTTTAAATTTAAAAGAAGGACTTTCCTTTGGCATTGAAAGGGCACAGAGAACGCTTGGGAAACCTGCCACTAACTCAAACTCACCTCCTAGCTCAATAATTATCAAATTTCTTTCATACTTGGACAGGGAACTGATTTTAAGATCTGCTTGGAGGAAGGCACCTCTAAAATATAAACAGAGCCTGATAAGATTTGATAATGACAATTCATCTAGAATAATGGAACAAAGGAAAAAAGTGTGGCCAATGATAAAGTTTCTGAAACAAAATAACATCAAGGCACAACTTGCATATCCAGCTAAGATAAGAATAGTGTATGCCAACGAGACGAGGACTTTTATTGACTTCATTTATTAAAACTAATAATGTGATTACTTTACAAGAAGATATGAATTGGATATCACCTTCTCTCAAGAGAACAAAAGAAACACATGTCTGGACAGATGTCAAAAAAAAAGGAAGCAAAAGACTGATACTGTTACAGCCAAATCTCTCAAAGCATCTGCTATGATATGCATTGTTTTAACATTACTTTAAAGGATCAATTTTACTGCTTGGAATTTTAAAACAAAGGTAACTAACTACTGGAATCTTTATCTATATTTTGAAAATAGATGACACATGAGAGTTTTCACATTACCTCAGGTATGTAAAACAGGGTACTTTTGTTTCACAAAAGGGGGGTTTATATAGCACATAAAATATTTATACTGTAAATCAACATACATAGTATATGTTTATTTTCTCTTAATTTTCTCTTTTCTTTCTCTTTTCTCATTATTTATTTTAACTGCATCTTGTCTCCCTTTCTAAATTCTCTCCTGTTTACCATATTAATATAGTCTATATATATATATATATATATATATATATATATATATATATATATATATACATATATTTAATAGCTCACTCTCTATACATAGATAAATAGTCTAAAATAATCTAGTTTTAAGGTAGACTAATTGGAATAGTGAACTTAATTAATTGTTATTACAATATTTATTAGATTAATGATGGTCACTGTTATGCTTATTGGGACTGGGGACATGTTCGTGATTAACTCTGAAATGTTCCATTCATGTACATATGTCCTTTAAATTATTTCCTTTTAGTATTAACAAATACATAAAAAGGGAGGGAAAATGTACTGTTGGTTAAGAGAAGTGAAGCTTTCTTCACATTCTATTTGCGTTGCCATAGCAACAGCAACCAATTGCTGCTGTTTCTAAGGACACTGTAAATCTGTGAAGTGCATTTAGCCTCACAGATAACAAATAATAAGAAAAAGTAATGTTGTTTAATTATTGAAATGAAAAACAACCTAAACAAGGCAAAATAAATACATAATAGGATTATTTGTAAATATTTTATGATTTATCCTCACAGGATTACATATTCCTGGAAACAACTGAAATGTTCCCAAACTACATATGCACTGAAATGTAGCTGCTTCATTAAAAAGTATTACTCACTTTAACATGCTGATTTCACAAGCTGTCTGCACTGTATAAGTTAGATTTAATATGTTACTTGAAATTGTCAGTCTCTAGAGCATATGAAAAGATACATATTACTTTTTGCAACATGTTATCTTTGCAGTTACCTCACACTCTGTACAAACTCACTTGGTAACTGGTAGCTATTCATTTAACATATCAGTTTAAATATTAAATGTGCCCTTGAAATGCTATGAACAATTTGACAAAATATAATCTGAACTGTAAAATGAATGACTTGAAAGAAGTGAAGTAATGCATAGATTTCAAAGACAGTTCTTGACACTACAGTAAAAGTAAAAATATATATTCACAAGGAAGTATTGAAATGTTTTAGTCTTCCAGTTAAAATAGCTTATTGTCAACATTTTTTGCAATATCAGAAAGTTTGAAGAGCTAGGAAATTACTATTCTTTGTTTTTATTATAATGATTATAAGACAGATGTTAGACTCTGCTAAGTTTAATGAATTGTCACATATGTTTATGAGGAAAAGTGGACTCAGTTACTCACATTGGACTACACATTCCTGGAAACTCAACTGAAATGTTCCCAAATTACTTGAATTTAAATGAAACTGCCTGATTAATAAGAATAATTTACTTTAACAACCTGAATCCATAAGCTATCTGCTCTATATATGCTACATTATATATGTCACTTGTATATGACAGTCTTTGGAGCACACGAAAAAATACATATTATTTTTGCAACATGCTGTATTTGCACTAACCATACATTCTAAACTAACTCAATAGGCAACTGACACGTTATTTATTTGAAACAGTCTAAATATTAATTGTGCCCTTGAAATATTGTTGCCGTTTTGACAAAACAAAACCTGAATTGAAAAAGGAATGATTTGAAAAAGTGAAGTATTGTACAGATTTCAAAGACAGCTATTGGCACTACAATATAAGTAGAAATGTATACATGCAAGGAAAATTTGAAATGCTTTATACTTTTAGTTAAAATAGCTTATTGTTAACTTTTTGCTTTATCGGTAAATTTAAAGAGCTAGGAAATTATTTCTAATTTGTCTTTATAATTTTTAATAAAGTGATGTTAGTCACTGACTTGTTTAATGGATTGAGAGTCATGTACAAGACAGACTACTGAATGATATTTCTGTTTACCTATGTTTGCTGAATTTCATTTATTAGTACTGATTTAAAACAAGGGAAAGAAAGGGAAGGGAATTCTCTGTTTTTGGTCAAGGGAGGAGAGGCTTAAGAGTATTCTAATTTATTTATTTTATTTATTTATTTTACATTTGTTAACCGGGCTAGTCCAGCTGGATACATGTCCATTTTCAGTGGAGGCCCGAGGAGAAAAGCTCCGCTACAGTACTAAATAAACATATTAAAGAAAAAAAAAAAACTAGTATATTTTTAAAATATTTAGAATTAAGCTAAAGTAAAATGAAACATAAAAATGACCAAGGTATGATAGAGGAAACATACAAATTGAAACTACTGCAGTTAAGTATGGCATAAAGCTACATTTCTAGCATGGACAGAGATTAAGTTAATGTTACATACACAGTTGCAATATAAGGAAGGTTAAAGAATAAGTTCTTTTTGTGAGTGAAAAAGAGCAGTCAAGCTAGGAAAGGAGGTTAATTTGCTAGAGTGAGGGAGTAAGAAGAACTGGGTTTAGAGGGAAAAGATAGTATGGGAATAAAGTAAAGGAAAAGAAAGAAGAAGAAAAGGATTAGTCAGGGGTATGGCAAGAGCATAGCCAGTGGTTTGAAAGGAATAGTTTTAGGTTAGTTTTGAATAGTGGGAGAGATGTAAGGGAAGTAAGGTCATTTGGTAGTTGGTTCCATATTTTACCCACTGAGTTGGAAAATAAGGTGTCACCTGCTAAGTTTTTAGATGATGTAGTATGAATCAATATTTTGTTGGATGAGCGTAGGCTGCTCAGATTGTTGTAGGGCTTAATTAGGGTGGAGAGCATAGGAGTGTTATCGGGGTGGTAAAGGGCATTGTGGGCAATAGTAAGTTGGTTAAATGTTATTAGCTGAGGTAGTTCTAGCCAGCCTAGTTTTTTTAGGTTTAGACAGTGGTGAGTCCTATATGGAGAGTTTTGGGCAAATCTGGCAATATTGTTATAGGCTGTGGATAGTTTGTTGAGATTATATTTGGAGAGATTAGTATAAATGGGGGAAGCATATAATAGGGTAGATATTAAGTGGGTTCTAGCTATAGTAGTTCTTGCTTCAGGAGTTAGGAAAGTTTTGATTCTGCAGAGAGAACCTAGTTTTCTGTTAGTAGATTTGATTGTAGCGTTTATGTGGTTATCAAATTTCAGTTGATTGTCAATTGTAATACCTAAGAGTTTGGTGGTAGGTTCTGGACTGATAAGGGTACCATTATTGGATGTAAGTGTGAAGTAAAGGGAGGGAGACAAATGAGTGGGTGTAAAAAGCAGGAGTTTGGTTTTCTTAGGGTTGAGGAGGAGACAATGGTTAGAGAACCAATGCTCAATAGTTGTGAAGGTCTTTTGTGTAATAGAATGAAGTTCAGATTGTGTTGAGGCAGAGCAGATAATGGTGGTGTCATCTGCATATTGAATGCAAGTTGATAGAGGGGTGGCTAGATGGAGGTTGTTAATAAAAATGGAGAACAGAAGAGGGCCTAGAATAGACCCCTGTGGAACCCCTATAGAGGTGGGAAGGAGGTCAGAGAGATGGTTATGCCAGAGCACGGCCTGTTTTCGGTTATCAAGGTAGGATGTGAACCAGTTTATGGCAGGACTGTCAAGAGAGAGAGATTTTAAATGATAGAGGAGCAGTTGATGATTGACCATGTCAAATGCTTTGGACAGGTCAACAAAGAATGCTGAGGAGAGAATATTTTTATTGCGGTTGATGTTGATAGAGTCAATGAAGGATAGTAAGGCTGTGGAAGTACTATGGAATGGCCGAAAGCCATGTTGACAGTTAGCTAGGAGGTTATGCTGTAATAAGTGATTTAGTAGCTGCTTGTGGATACATTTCTCCATTATTTTTGCAAGAGGGGATAGTAATGCTATAGGGCGGAAGTTGGAGAACTCCAGAGAGTCACCACCTTTAAAGAGAGGGATAATATGTGAGATTTTCCAGATAGATGGAACTACACCTTCTTCAATGGTCCTATTAATAAGTATGGAAATGGGGTAGGCAATGGCTTTTGCACCTAGTTGGAGGTATTCAGGTGGGAGGTTGTCAGCTGAGGGGGTGGAAGGTTTTAGTTTCTGAAGCAAAGATGAGATATAAGAGGTGGGTATAGGTTTGAGGTGGAATGGGGGTGGAGTGGGGCTGGGGGTAGGGAGTTTGGAGGTATCAGGGCATTGTTGGTTTGCTAGTTTAAGTATAGTTGAGGTGAAGAAAGTGTTAAAGGCATTGGCAGTTTGTAATGGGCAGTCAGGGGTAGAGCCTAGTGGATTTGGTGTGGCCATTTTGCCAGGGGACATTAGCATATTAATAGCAGTCCAAAATTGTTTTGGTTGATGAAGGGGTGATTGTTGTAGCTGAGTGTAGAAGTTCTTTTTGTATTGCAGGATAGCTTTTTTAGTGATGTTTCTTTTTTGCCTAAAAGCTAGCTGATCAGTTGTGTTTTTAGAGGTTCGCCATTTTGCCCAGGTTTTATTTCTGCTAAGGATTAGTTTCCTAGTATTGTTTGAGAGCCATTGGGCTGATTTAGATTTGATTCTTATTGTACGCATAAGGGCATGATGTTCAAGTATAGCTAGAAAAGTATTATTGAAATAACTAACAGCATCATCTATAGGGAGAGACTTAAGAGGTGACCAGTTAATTTTCATAAGTTCATTTTGAAAGAGATTGGGGTCGAACGATTTTTTGCAACGAGATGCTCTGACTAAGTTAGGGATGGTAAGATTAGTCTTATGCCTGATAATGTATGTTAGTGAGTGGTCACTAAGTCAATTGGGGAGAGTTCCTGTTGTATACATTTGATGTGGTCTATTTGTAAGTATCCAGTCAAGTAAGCTTTCCTTATTATTAAGCTTGTTTATCCTTGTAGGGGAGTTAATGGTTTGAGAGAAGCCATGTAGGTTTAAGAAGATGGAAGGATTGGTTTGTTTGCATAAATTCCAGTCAATGTTAAAGTCTCCTAAGATAATTGTTTCCTGAAGGAGATTTAGAGAAAGCCAATTTAATTGGTCTTCTAATATAGTGGGGTTTTTCCCTGGGGGAAGATATGTGCAGACAATATTAATTGTTTTTTGAGGGTTTAGCTGTAGTTTAGAAATAATTATCTCAGCATTATTTTCTAATGGTAGGTTACATGTTGCTTTATTAATGAGCATTTCGCTTCTATAGAGAATTGCAACACCGCCACCTTTTTTCTTTAAGCGGTCCTGTCTGAGGATGTTATAGCCTGGGGGGGTGACTTCATTATCTTTTATAGAAGGTTTAAGCCATGTTTCTGTTAGGCAGAGGATGTCAAACTGTTGAACATCTAGAAGAGCATGAATTAGTGGTACTTTATTACAGATGCTACGTATATTTAGATGGGCAATTGAGAGAGATTTGGGGGGTTTAGTGGATGGTGTTGGTTTTATTTGGAATTGATTAAATTTAGTGGATGTTGGGGATGAGTTTGGGCCGGGATTGGGGTGGATGTCACCATCTAATAGTAAGTGGGTTGATAAAGTATTATAATATTGAGGGGTTTTGCAGTAGTAGTCAAAATATTTTCTGGTGATATGATTTGGGTATTTAATGTGTGAGAGTCGGTGGTATTTGGTTTGAAGGTAGGAGATATTGTAGATGGCATTGAGATAACTTATGGACAGAGCTAGGGGAGCTGTCAGAGTATGTTTGTGTGGGATGGTAAGAAAAGAAGGCAGGGGTTGTTCATAGGAGGTTAAGAGATAGGTAGATGTGAGAGTAGTTAAGAGAGTTAGTAGTAATAAATCTTGGTATTGGCTAGACATGATTAGAGAGACTGCAATAGGTTGTTAAAGTAAGGATTGGGGAAGAGTTGTTTTAAGAATATGGTTGGTGGGGGAGGAGTATTCTAAAGTAGGTGGGTGGGGAGGGAGGGGTTTATTCTAGTGGGGAGTGGTAACAATTACAGGGTATAATAGTGGGCGGAGGTGTGATTGGACGTTAGGAGGAAGGGGAGTGTCTATGAGGGTATAAATGTAGAGATGCTAGGGGCGGTGGGATTTGGGGCAGGGAGGGGAGCGGAGTGAGCCCGGAGGGCTTAACGGAGCGGAAGACACAAGAGAGTGTTATAGCACAGTGAAAAAAACAATCTATAAGGTGGGGGAAACGGCAGGTAGGTATGTAAGAGGTAAGGGTAAAAGTCCAGTGAGATGTTCTGTTTAGAATTTAGTCACAGTGATTACACAGTTTGGAGTGATACAGTAGAGTAGAAGGATGTTTTGGCAGGGTCCAGAGGAAGTGAAAAGAAAAAGGGTTAGAGAAAATAGATACGGGAACAGGAGAAAAGTAAGGTATTGGAGAGTGTAGCAAAGGTAGAAAAGGGAGTAGATAGGTTGGTAGAAGGATGCCACGCAGTGGTCAGGTCAGTAACTTATCAAAAACTATGCAGGTGAGAAAGGGGTAATAGAGATAGTGAGTGAGGAAAAAAAGTGTAGTGAGTTATAGTAATAGCTAAGGGGGGTGTAAGATAAGAGTCAGCACTAGTATGGTGGAGGGGACAGGGGCTATTGGCTGCTGGCAGTCCTGTACAGGTAGCTAGACTTCTAGACCCGAGTCTTGTCTTTAGGATTAAACAAGGAGGAATAAAACATACTTTCACAGTCTGTAATGGGTGGTATCGTAGAAGAGTAATGGAACTGGAGCTTAAATGGCACAAGTTCAGGTGTTTCAGGAGGGTAGAAGGCAGTTAGGTAGGTGCTCGCAGGGTCCACCCAGTCAGACTAGTAAAAAAGAAAAATAAAAATAGTGGAGGGAGAGATAAGGATAAGGCATACAGTGAGCACAGTATAGAGCACATTCAAATAGCTCGTAGTCATACACTTAAACAAGTTGTTAAAAACATGTACATTAAATAATTTGCTGTAAGAAAAAGCTGATACTAATTATTCATAATTTGAAACAAACAATGGCAATAGGAGAAAAAACATGGGTTAACAAGAATGTATAACACATTGTTTTAACAGCTCATGTGGCCAAATAGGACTGAGTAACAAGCATGAGGGGTTAAGTGCTTAGCGACGCTATATTTGCTTTAATGTAGTTAAATGTATTAAAGTGGCATTGTTTGTGTGAGAACGTTGGACAGGCAGAAGCTCAAAAATACAGTGTTACCACCTTAGGTAGAGCAGATTCTAAGATTGCGAATAAGGTAGGATAGGTTGGCAGAGATAATGTATGTGGTATCAGCTAGTTAAGGAAGAAGGTATAGTGCGTGTTACAGTCTATGGAATCTGCTAGGCTAAAAAAGATGTTTTCTGTGAAACAGACAACCTAGGCAGCCCACTAATAAGAGCGGAATACTGGACCAATAATCTATCGGTGCAAAAGCGCACTTACAATATCAGCCTAGAAATGGTATTTCGATGTCGTACACTATAAAAAATCTGTATAAGTTAAGAAAGGGACAAAGTAATGTTTGTAATAGCATGAAGTGTTAGGACGCCAAAATGCACCAGGGATTAAGAGCGCATCACAGTCACACTAGCAGGTAGGGATAAAAAAAAACTAGGAGGACGCTAACAATTTCAGTGAAACTGGTTAGTTAAGGGCAAAAAAGGCGCAAATTTCATTGGTAACGCTGTGTCTACAGCTAAAGAGGAAGGGGTAAAATAACAATGTAGCATGGGAAGGCATAAATCAATGAAAAATAAGACTGGCCTAATGGTGGTGATTGCAGTGATTCACTGCTGATAAGCTAAAAATAAGGGGGACAGCTATGTAGAGTTATGTAAGTTAGACAGCTATGTAGTACTATTGGGTTTACACACTTATGCACCGAGAATTCTCTAAGATGCTCTAAATACTATTTGATTAATACTTACCTAAGGTAAGTCTTGATTACCATATAGGTACCTTCACATTCATTCTAGACCTGATGTGCTTACCCATTCTGGAAGCAGGAGGTGCCGTATGCAGGATGGGAATTGTCAGGGTGATCATAGTTCATTCTTAGACTCTGCTTTGTAAATCTATAAATATGTAAAAGCACTGCACACTAGAATGTAGGGCGCCTCTACTATGAGTCAGGATACCACTGATAAGCCATGTCTTTTCATAAGTGTAAGTTGAAGTTGGTGAGCTGAAGACTGGGAAAGTAAAGGAAGAAAGTACACCTACAGTAAATTCCTATTTCATTGGTAATCACTCATTGTCTCATGTAGAGTCCTTTTAGTCAAATTATTTTAGTAATAATCTATTTGGTGTTGGCTTATTTAGTGTATGTTCCTCTCCTGCATTTAATTTATCCAAAATGACATATCTGACATGTTTGGGATCTCTTAAGGCTAACTAAATATTGAATATTTTCTAAGTCAACATAATAATTGTTTACACTACTAACATTCCATCCTGATATATAAAATACTATAGAACAATAATAGAATAATACTGAATTTCATATCTCTTTTAAGAAAATTCTCCATATAATAATTTAACATATGGAGCTCAGTTGATATTGTTGGTTAAAGGTATGAGTGATAATCCAATAGATCTATCTTTATCTATTGGATTAGGAATGACTTTCATTCCATGTTTAATGGGAAATTCATATTTACTTGTATTTGATACTTTAGAATTAATGTTTTATAGAAGTACTTTTTTAAAGCCTGACCAGAATTTTACCCTACTTATATTTAAAGAAGAAAGAACATTAAATTACACTCCCAAGTTTACACACATAAAATAACATCCAATGTTATCAGAGCATATGGTATAACTACTGTAATCAAAATAAAAAAATGAAGCAAAATGTTTCTTCCAACAATAACTTGAAATAGATTTAACATTCTTATCATTAAATACTAATGGTTTAAATAATGCAAATAAAATATCAAACTTACTAAAATATTTAAATCTAAATAAGGCACAAGTAGTATTTCTCCAGGAAATGCATTTTAAGATTAATGATAGCTTTATTTGGAACCCTAAGGACTATACAGTCTTAGCTCAATCCCCCTACAGAACAAAGACAAAAGGAGTATCAATTCTCTGGAAGAAAAACATAATCACTCCAAAGGTTATTTATAAATATGAAGACAAAGAAGGTCTACTAGCATTTGTTATAATTAAATTTAATACCAGAATATGGACCTTAGCTAATCTATACAGGTTCCCAGGAATTGGAGCAGGAACGGTTAAAAAACACCTAGATTTTATTTCCAACAATTACAAAGGAAATCTTATACTAAGAGGAGACTTTAATTGTACCTTAGAAGCTTCTGAAACCACCAAGAAGTCTTTTGGCATAGTAACTATTTTAAAATCCTTAAATAAATTGACTGATTCATTTCATTTAATTGACACTTTTAAAGTAAAAGATGTTAAATCCTTATTTTTTTTCCCATAAAGTCTACAAATTTGGAACACAAACCAGAATAGACAAATTATTCATAGTTCAAGATTTACAAACAAAAATCCTCAACTTTTCAATAGTTCCATGCCCCTTCTCAGATCATGGCTCTCTGATAATGAAGCTCCAAATAGAGTTTAAACCTTTAATCATCTCAACTAGAATTTCATCATGTATCACGAAAATTAAAGAATTCAGACCCTGGATGTTGTCAGAACTACAATTATTTATTGAAATTAATAATACAACAGAAATCAGTAGAGTTATGGTTTGGGACTTATTAAAAGCGTATTTATTTGGTAAGACCCATAGCTGGTACAAAAACAAAGTTAGAGAGTGGGAATCTGAATAATTAGACTTGCAAACCAGACTCTTGACAGCAAAATCTAAAAAAAAAATCAGAATTGTCCAGATGGCAAAAAAGAAATAGAATAATTAAATAAAAAATATAATGAAATTCTAACGCACAAAACTTGCCTAGCCTTGGAAAAATTAAAAATAAACTCATTAGCCACCCCCTCCCCAGATATCTACATAACTTATCTACAAGAATGAAAATACAATCTAAAGCAAATAACATTAGTAGTATATATCATGAAAAGAAAGGGGAAAAAAGTATCAGATATAGGAGACATCCTTGAAGCATTTTGGTTCCATTATATGGAACGCTTCAAAAAAGAAGATTTAGATACCAACCAAATAAACTTAGATACAAACCTTATCAATATAAAAAATTCCCGAAAACTTAAAACTAGACCTACAAAAATCTATATCCTACAAAGAAATTGTTGACAAGATAAAAGAAAGTAAATCTAACAAAGCTCCAGGGATAGATGGTATAATTACGGAAATTTACAAACTCTTCCCTTCAACAGTAATCTCCCTTTTTCATAAAACTTTGCTAGAAGTCCAGCCAGAAGCAAAAATACCACCTTCATGGAAATATTCTCTCATAACACCAATTCTAAAAGATAATAAACCATCAGACCTTTGTACCTCATACAGACCTATATCATTACTGAATAATGATTACAAAATATTCATGTCAATAGTAGCTAACAGGATAAAAATCCTCCTTTCAAAGACATTTAATAATGATCAAACTGGATTTTTATATAACAGGCACACATATGATAATATTAAAAGGATACTTACTCTTACAGATTATGTGAATAAAGAAGATAGAGAAACACTTGTAATCGGATTAGACATAGAAAAAGCCTTTGATTCCTTCAACTGGGAATATCTATTTAAAACTTTAGCATTATTTAAATTTCCTCCTCCCTTCATCTTATTACTAAAAACATATATATTAATAACTTAGCCTACATTAAATTAGGTCTTTTCACCTCAGAATCTATCCATATAACAAAAGGTACTAAATAAGGATGCCCCCTTTCTCCTATTTTATTTGCTTTGGCTATAGAAATACTTGCAGAAATAATACGCAATAATCCAAGAATAAAAGGAATAGAAGTCTATGACTAGTACATATCTAAAATAATGCTTTTTGCTGATTATATTTTATTAACCCTATCAAACTCCAGAGAGTCATTAGGAAAGCTAGAAGAAGCAATGGAGAAATTTTATAAGATTTCAGGTCTACACCTTAACAGATCAAAATCAAAATTTCTATTTTTAAATAAGAAAAAAAGAGCTACAAGTTACAGGTAAATCCATCATAGGAACACAAGAACTTATGCTAAATTATTTAGGAATAGTGTTATGCAAAAATATAAATGAAACAATATTAATAAATTATAAAACATTATTGAAACAATAAAAATTTATATAGAAAAATTGAACAAAATTATATTAACTTTTGAAGACAGATTGCAATTAATAAGAATGGTCTTATTGCCAAAAATACTATATGTAGCATTAGCAATACAGTTAATTCCTGAAAGATGCATTCTTAAAGAAATAAACTCATGTTTAATAAATTTTTTATGGTATCCCAAAAAGAATAGAGTTGCTCTAGCTCATCACATTAGACCCTGGAAACAAGGAGGATTGAACTTCCCAGAAATAGAAACATATATAAAAGCATCTGTGCTTAAAACTATAATAGACTGGATAAACCCAAATTATTTTGCCAACTGGAAAGAATTAACAATGGCTATATTAACAAATTAATTCAATCTGTTAAAAAAAATAATAGTAGACAAATCAAACAAACCCTGGTACATACTATGCATAAGTATACAATATAATATAACTAAACCTTCTAAAACAACACTGATTAATCATTACATCAATTCCTTTAGGAAACTTATCAATGCAAGCATAGATCTAAAACTTTGGTTTGACCTTTTAACCCCATCACTAAGAACTTTCCTCACAAAATATATAGGGAAACAGTAACCTTCTGGGAACAAAATGGATTCTTATGCTGGTTTCAATGTGTAAATAAATTAAATGTTTTAGATATGCATATGATAAAAAACTGCTTACAATATTCCAACACAGGACTGGTTAACCTTACAAAGCATTCTAATGTACACTCAAGATTTATGCAGATTAATTAATAATTCCTCATTTAAAGATATCCCAAATCTAATAAGTTTTCTGTATGAAATTATATGTAATAGTTGTGAAAAGAAAAATTCCATTTCAAATCTATATAAAGAGTTAATAACATATAAAACAATTCCCAAACCATCATACTAGCAGTTCTTAACAAAAGGTCAGTCATTGCAGTTAACAGAAGAAATTAAAACTAACATCTTACTATCAGTTAATTGCACCTCTAACACACAGTACTGGAAAATATTTAACTGGAAATACTTACATAGAGCATTTTTAATACCAGATAGAATTAAAAAGATCAGTACTACTACAAATGTTTTTCTGTTGGAGGTGTGAAAAGTCAAATAAAGCAGACTGGACTCATATTTTTTATGAATGTAATAAAATTAAATCATATTGGAATGGAATCAATCATTTTTTACAAGCTTTATTTAATGAATCCTTTACCTTAACTAAAGTATTGATAATTCCAAATGTAAATGAAGGTCCCTACCTGAATAAGACAAATATGTATTTGTTATGGACAGTACTTGCTAGATCTAGGAAGGTGGAATTCAAATACACTCCCGACCTTGGAAGAATTCTACACTTTACTGAAGACAACTGCATTGATGGAAATAAAAATCAAATAACTACGAATCTATCCCAGGCCACTGGTAAATAATCCTTGGAAGAAAGTTATATCTTTGTTGGGCACTCTGCAATAATCAATACTGTATCTCTGATAACTGATCTGTTATTTCTATATTTAATAACATACAGTGTTTATAATTGAAAGTCAGGCTATTGTAAATATTGTATATAGTTGTTTAAAATGATATTTAAAAATATTATGTAAATGTTATTTTAATTGAAAATAAAAAAAAATTGAGAAAAAAAAACGACAGATAAAATAATCTGAGATGGAGCACTAGGCCCATCACAGGTATTGTGCAATGTGTGTATATTAAATGCAGTGATCAGTATGTGGACATCATGGGGAAAACTATATTATTAGTTTTGCAACACAGGAGTATGAAATTTAAAAAACAGTAGTATGTTAATGATCAGATCTTTCTTGATAACCTTTGACTTGATTTTCACTTCCTGAGTAATCCACTGGTATTTTTTTATTTGTGGTGCTGATAATGACACAGTGAATTCATTGTTAGTTAATGCTAAAGCATATTTACAGTGCACGTCTCAGGTTAGACATATGGTCATATTACTGACATTTACCAGCTAGAAAGATATACTCCAAGATTCAATAAACTCCATGTAGGTTTCATGCAAAGCCTACACTGTTTTCATTTATGCAATGCTGCTCATCATGCAACATCATGCCATGTATATTAGTAAGATGCAGCTCATGTAAGCAAGGTTTTGCAGCTCACACCACTGTTGCTGGCCATGAAACCTCTAATATGAATGCAGATCATACCTCTGAAACTTTTAGTTCAAGAAAGCTGGACAAAGACTAAAATAATGTGGGGACAAAAGCCCAAAAATAGGGACAGATTTTAAATACTGTTCTTATAAACTTAGAAAGTAGCTAGAATAATAGGATTTGCATTAGCATGCATTTTCTGAAGGATATGAAGTATGAAACACAAATATGTGTCATTATATATTGACTTCAGTCTTCAGTGATTTTCCAGGAAGTCACAAATTTTACAAGGAACAGTCCAAAAATATAAGGTAAAAATATGGACATTTGGGAGGTATGATGTGGATAGCATTTCCATGTAAGGTTGCTTTATTTTTGTAGGGGAGGGGCAGTGTTTGTGTGTTGAGCCACTTAGCACAAACATGTTTCGCTGTGTTCATCTGGTTTGCATGAAGTGTGGCAGTGCACAAACTGGATAAATAGACCACCCAGGTTGCAGACAGAACCCAGACAGCCATAAACATAAACCGGATGCATTCAGGTAATACTGTTGGTCATCACGCAAACATGGTAAGCTGCATTGGGCTGCAATTAACAGCGAGAACATTGCAGTGAATACTATGATAGGGAATCTCATGTCACTAATCCTGTGGCAGCGGGTGTTAAGTGTAGGTTTCGAGTGCAGATGGTCCCGGGTTCTAGTACAGGGTGTGCAAAGTTTGTTTTACTGTTGTGATATTTCAGATTATAGTGCAACATACACAACTGCATTCACATCACAGCTGTAAGTGCAGGACTACTATACACATGATCCATGGTTCATTTCACTTCACATTATAGTCACTCTCACTTATAACACTTGACATAGTGTAGCTGATGTTAATATTTATACGTATGAGAGCTGAGACATTAATATTGTGTCAGTTATTTACCTATTTATCCATTTATTACACAAGTATGAATGTGGATATGCTATGTACTGTGTACTATGTTCATGCAAGTTTATTTGTGCTATTTGAACAGGCATTGCCTTCCCATTTGACTAACACATTTACACAAGTGCCTGTGTACCAAATAACCTTGAAATTGCATAGCTTGCCACTGTTGCACAATGTTTACCATCATGCAAACACATTGCCCAGCAGTGTGCACCCTCAGCTACTATGTTTGCACAATGCTAAATGATGCGCAACTTTTTCCAACATTGCAAAACCAAAAGGTGCGCACTGTCAGTAAAAGCAATATGTGCAATTGGTGGGGAAAACATCAGGATACAAAATGCAGTTGGTGGGAAATATCCATTCTACATGAGGCTTGATCTATGGTATGCATGTCTGATGTTTCTGGTGATGGAATGCACTTGTGACCACATGGTGGGGTGTTCAGGAATCCAAAGTCTTTATCGGACTCCTAGTTAAGAAGTATGGGCCCTGGTTGCTGCAGCAGGACTACTTAGGCTCAGAATGCAAGTCTGAAGCCTGAAATAGTATTGCCAGGGATTTGCCCAGTGCTACAGGTATCCCCCACACTGGTGAACAATGGCAACTTCATTTTGATGAACTCTGGAGGAGGAAGCGGGATACCTTTAACCACTGGATTGGGAAATTTAGTAAAGGGGACACCCCAGAGATGTGTAAGTATCAATTACAGTGACTACTTGTAAGAGTTAAAAGCTGAATATTATCAAGTCTGTTATTCATAATATTCTGTTCTGTTTTTTCCACAGCTGCCACAGAGCGATCATTGAATGTGAGATCCCATGCTGTGTGAATGTCAAGGATGCGAGAAGCAAGTGGTATATATCATCAGAACAGTACTGTTATTGTAGCTTTAAAAGTTAAAGATGTGTTAGTTGGTATTTCATAGAGTTGTATCAAATTGAGCATGCATATCTCAACTTTAAAAGAAAGTATGCATGCCTTAGTCTGTACCACAAAGCAACAGTTCCATATTCTCAAATAACAGCATGCATCTCTAAACTGTAAAAGGAAAGTATGCATGCAGTGGTCTGTAGGACAAAATAACAATACAGTATTAGAGAGTAGTCAGTGGTTGTGGGTTCAAAAACCACACGTCCCAAATATACACTACTGTGAGGTTTTCATCATTATTGCAATGCGACTTGAGAGTTCTATACCAGTGGCACAAATGGCCTGCTGTAAACTGTAATCAGTATAATTGGAACATGCATGTGTGCAATATATGCACTCATCAATGATTGCTGGCTGTAATCTGTACTACAGTGTGCATCTGTTATGAACTGGGTAGTCTTAAAGGTTATTAAAAAATTCTTAGATGTTTGTAGTGTTAAAAGTAAAGGTAAAAGAACAGAGTCAAATAATTGTATCAATGTTTTGTATGTCACATATAAAGTTAGTAATGTTCTCCCTTTTTTATATCACCCCAACTCTTATCTTCTTTTTTTTTTCTCTCTTTTTTTATCACTATTTTCTTTTCCCACAACACAGTGGGGTAGGCATGTCCCACAGGATCTACCTGCCCGCACTACACCAGCTACAGCACTTCTGCCCAGCAAGTCTGATACGCAATCTGGCAGCACACCCTTTGCTGCCTCTGCACTACCTGAACCCTTCAGTTAGTTCTGCCCTGAAGAATAGGCCTGTGGTTCCCTCCGGGAGCAGTGCCATGGGTGGTGACTTTATCACCTGAGAGGAACTGCAAGGGATGATGCATAGGATTGTGCACTGCACTGTGGGTGCACACCTACATTGGTTGGAGAACCTGCTCTCCACCCTGGTTCAAAATACCTGAAGAAGACAGACATCAGGCACTGCAGCCAGCGACACAATGAAGTGACAGAGATGGCAATCCAGTGGGTGATGACTTGATTCTCACCGTCACCCAGCTTGATGTCCATGGGTTTGCTATGTCCTCACCCTCATTCCAACCATGGTGTTCACCCACTTCTTGTGTCCTTCACTATCCCAGTGTCTTCTATGTCCTGTCTGTCTTCCATTGCTTCCTCACCTCCCCAACTTACCTGACCCATAGATACCTATGTCTTTTTCCCAACATTCCTCTCTCTCTCACTCTCTCTCCAAAAATAAAATGGGGACATACCTGTCCCAAAAAAAAAATCATCCCATACATAGCTCTCCATTTTGCACACATGTCTTCTTGACACCCTTGATTCAGTCCAATTTGCTATACAACATGAGTGTGTTGTGGTCACCCCACTACTCTGGAGGTGACAGTCTAAATTCAGCTAATATTCTGCATATATGATCATGCTTTACTGTTGAAGAAATGGATAGCTATGTTTTTTTTTCCCACATCCCTTCTGCACATTCCTGGTATCCCCCCCCCCGCTTGCTCCCCATTTCACCACCTGTCTTTCTAATTTGTTTTCTTTAAAGCATAATTGAGTGATGGTGCACAATGGGCATCAACGAGAAGCAACAGTGAACAGTAGCAATATAACTAAATGTATTTAAAAGTATCATACACACTTGTAAAATTACTACTTACACCCATATTCAAACCTAGTAACATCTTCCTCCAACAACAATGCATTAACATGGGCTGCCACAGAGTTACTTAAGTAGCAGATGTATTTTATACCATCAATAGTTACTGTCGCAATTTAGCAAGGATTTCCCTTTGTACGCCCCTGTGCCTGCTCCCCATATCACCAATGTTGCATCGTCCCCATTAATTTCGTATGAAGCATCATTGAACAATCCCTAGTACTGTTTTATAAAACATTGTGTGATACCTATTTAGCTTTATAAAGTATTAGTGTGCAATGTTGTGGGATGGTGCACATTGGGCACCATCATTAAGCAACACTAATACAAAAGTAGTTAAATGTATTAGGTACCGCTGTATTCAGAACCAGTACCATCTGGCCCCAAGAAAGAACTGAGTTAAGTAAATTAATACCTGCAGCCAGAGATTCAGTTAATTAGCAGGTGTATGCAACAACAATTAAGTCTGCCATTATTCAGTCTATAAAATATACCTGCTACTCAACTGAGTCTGTAGCACCATCTGTTAATGCATTGATCCATTTATTTTTGGGGTCAGATGGTACTGGGTTCAAATCCAGGTGTATGGAACAGTTTCAAATACTTTCATGTGTAAATCCAAATTAGAAAATGTGATAGTTGGTATGGAGTCTATAAAATATGCTTGATAATTAATTGACCCTGTGGCAGCACATGTTCAAGCATTCAATGGAGTAATATGTATGTTTTTGGGCGAGATGGTACTGGGTTCCAGTACAGCTTTATATAACACTTATAACTGCTTTTTGCCATAGCCACACATTAGTGTGTGATGCGCACTATCGTACAATTATGCTTTAAATAAAATAAATGGGAAAGATAGGAAAGTGGTGAAATGGGGAGCAAGCAGGGGGGAAGAACAAAGTGAAAGGAAGGCAGCAATGTGCAGGAGGGATGTAGGAAAGAACCATAGCTATCCATTTCTTCAGCAGTAAAAAATGTCCAGATGTGCAGAATATTAGCTGAATTTTGCAGTGTCAACACTAGAGAGATAGGTGACAACAATGCAATCATGTTGTATACCCAATTGGACCAAATCAAGTGTGTCAAGATGACATGTCTGTAAAATAGAGAGCTATGTATGGGATGACATTCTTTTGGGGATAGGTCCCCTTTTTCTTTACAGAAACAGAAGAATTTTGGTGAAGGGACGTAGGAATGTCTGGGTCAGGTAGGTTGGGTAGGTGAGGAAGCAGATGCAGACTGACAGGACATACAAGACAAGACATAGGGATGGTGAAGTGCACATGAGGTGGGTGAACACAATGGTTGAGGTGAGGGTGTGGACATAGCAAACCCATGGATGTCAAGCTGGGTGACAGTGAGAATCGAGCCATCACCCACTGTACTTTCATCACTGTCACCTCACTGAGCCAATGGCTGCATTATCTGACATCTGCATCTTCTTGTGTTATTCAGTACAAAAATGGACAGCAGTGTCTATATCCATCATAGGCATGGACCAGCTGTGTAGCGCCAAATCCTACGTACCAATCCTGGTAGTTCATCGCAGGTGATAAAATGCCACCTGTGCCACTGATCCCGGAGGGAGCCACTGGCCTATCCTGCAAGGCAGAACTACCTGAGGGGCCAGGTAGTGTAGGAACAGCAGAGGAGTGCTACAAGGTTGCATCCCAAATGTGTTGGGCCTTAGTACTGTACCCAGTGAAGTGGGGGTAGCTGGATCCTGTGACCCAGGCCTACCTCAGAGTGCTATGGAAAAAAAAACAACAAATTAAAAAAGAGAGAGAAGATAAAGGTTGGTGTGAGGGGGGAAAAGGGAGAACATTAGTAAATTCATATCATATGTGGCATACAATGCTTTGCTAGAATTATTTGACTCTAGTCTGTTACCTTTACTTTTAAGACTACCAACTCCTAACAAATAACATTTTTATTGTTAAGATTACATAACTCATAACATATGCACACTATACTACAGACTGCAGCAAGCAATCCTTGATATGTGCATATATTGCTCATATGTGTGTTCCAATTATACTGATTACAGTTTACAGCAGGCCATTGGTGCCACTGGTTTAGACGTCTGACGTTACATTGCAATAGTGATGAAAAACTTAACAGTATTGTATATTTGGGGAGTCTGGTTTTTGAACCCACAACCTCTGACTATTCTCAACTGTATAATAAACTAAAAAGGTGTCTTTACTTTTAATGCTACAATAACAGTACTGGTCCAATGCATACATACCACATGCATCTCGCATGCATGCCAGTCTTGTGGCATGGGTTCGCACATTCAGTTTTCAGTCTGTGATGGCTGTGGTAAAAACAGAACAGAAAAAAATACTATTTTGAATACCAATCCTGACTATATCAAGCTTTTATCTCTTACACATAGTCTCTGTAAGTGATACACATCTGTGGGATGCCCCAGTCCTACATTCCTTGATCTAACATTTGAGGATATCCCTTTTCTTCATCCAGAGGTCTCTGTAGTGATTTCTACATTGTTTGCCAGTGTGGGGGATACTGGTAAAAGTGAGTCAAAGCCCAGGCAAGACTATTCCATGCCTCTGACGTATAATCTGAGCCACAATAGTCCCTCTGCAATAGCCTGGGCCTGTGTAGTCCAACAAACACTTTGGACTCCTGGACATCCCATCTTTGAGGATGGAATCTCAAACCATCTCCACAAATGCCTGCCATGCCTACAGATCAAGATCAGTGTAGAATGATGTTTTCCCACCAAATGCAGGCCTCACTCTTACTGAGAGTGTGCACTTTTTTTGTTTTGCAACATTTGAAAATGTTGTGCATCACTTACCATTGCAGAAACATGGTTCTTGAGGGTATGCACTGGCAGGCATTGTGTTTGCACAATAGCCACTAGTATTAATTGAATGCATCCAGTTTATGTTTGTGGCTGTCTGAGTCCTGTCTGCTATTTGGGTGATCCATTTGTCCAGTTTGTGCTCTGCCACTCTATGCACAAACCAGATGAGCATAGCCGAACCTATTTGTGCTACGTGGCACATTGTGTAAACAGTGCCCCCCCACAAAAAAAAAACTGAGAAATAGTTGAAATGAGGAAAATAAATCTATGATATACACAGTAGAAAATGTTGCTACATGTGAGATATGTTTACATAGGTCTAGATTTCAACTCTCACTGCAATACACTCCAGAAAACATGATGGGTGCCTTATCCATCTGTGCCACACAAGCAGCTTTGCAGCAAAGAAATTAAGTAATTCCCCACACAACCAAATGCAACTGAATATACACTGATATCAAGGCATAAACGGTTATGTGTACATTTATTATATTTAATATATCTGGATGTAGTGCACTTAGTGATCACACAACCTGTTATGATTATTGATTGCAAATATACAGCTCTGTCTTACCTTTCTGTGTTTTTTGGCCATTCATCAGTTATCTGACCAGTATTCAGAGACATGCAGTGTGTAAGCCAGTCTATATCATTTACCTTAAAATGTGTGAGGATATTAACTGGGAATACTATGATATGCAGTTGCCATCAAATGAAGGGCAGGTTGGATGGCACAAACAAGCATAGACTGCTCTTTTGGGGGTGAGTTCCTGTTATGGCACATGTAAGGTTACACTGTTCTTTTGAGGGGGGACCAAGCTGAGCTACTGTAATGGCACAAAGATCTGTTACTCTTGTTACTCTCTTTGTTTTGGATCCTACCTGTTTGATCTTGTGAGGGTTGTGAAGTCATAAACTGCAATATGTCTCATTACTTTCTAACTTCTCTCTATAAAGATTTCCCATTACAAACATATGGTGATAAACCAAGGGCATGCAGTACTTTAATAAATACATTGCAGAGATATGAATATGTGAATCTTTGATGCCTGAGGCCTACTACTTGCTAATGGACACATACAAGTTAAATAACTCTCTGATGTCACATGTTACATTAATTTCTGAACATCTTTTACATGCTTACTGTACCAAGTGATGAAATATAAAGACATGCCATAATATTATTATACAATACAGTACAAGTTCAGGACTTACCTTGCAAATCCAGCATTTGCCACCGTGTTAGTTCAGAGCTGACTGTGATGCAAGCAGTACATAGCCAATACATGAGGAGATAAAGGCTCTGTCTCTGAGTTGAGGCCAGCAGAGGTCACAGAGTAGAATGTTCCTGTCCACCCTGTAGCACTTTATATTGTCCATGATGTGTAAGTTGTGATAATTTAAATGTGGCATGAAAACTCTTCCCTGTCTCAGCCTAGGCCTTTTAGCAGCAGCATTGCCTGCAACCTCTGGCACATGCAAATGGATTAAAGCAGCAGCAGCATCTCATAACATTCTGTCTGTGTAGATTTTCTGTGTCTGTACTCAACAATTTTTGAAATCCACATGAAAAACCAGCATGGAGTCTACATGGATGTTTTATAACTTGTTGAATAGCTTCACTAGATTGATTGATTAGTGTGCAATTCAGCTGCTTATGTTGTAATTAGCATCACTGAAACACAGGCCAAGACAGATGCAATCCATTAATATCCTACTCCATTATAAAAAGGCAAATGTGTAGCTAGTCAAACTGATAGTGAGGACATTTGCTAATTGTTTGCAGGATTTCACAGAAGCATATTTCTTCACAAGCTATCTTTACAGAGGATTACTGAACTCCAGCAGGTATTTTCCCATTTTGTTACCTGCATAATGCATATGCTAGCATATATTTATGAATAATATGAAGCAAAGGCTTTTACACTTTTATCTGTATGCATTAGTTTGAAATGTACTAATGGCATGGTCTTGCTTGTTTGTCAAGCCATTTCAGAGTTTTATGAATTATGAATTTTATGATTGACAATACATGAAAATAGAATGCTGTGTGATAAATGTGTACAAATGTTTCAAGGACATGTCCTTTGAAAGCACTTTTAGCATTTCAAAGATGCTTTATTAACAAAATGGTTCATTCACCAGTTCTTTTGTGGGTGGCGGGGAGCAATGAAGAGTTACAGTTATGTCACAAACTAGAATGGACTGTTCTTTTGGAGGAGAGCACAGTTGAGTTAGTGCTATGGCACAATCAAGGTTATGTTGCTCTTACTACTCTCCTTGTTTTGTATCCTGCCTGTTGTTAGAATTTCACATCTGTAGACTGTTTTATATTTTTCCAGTGGGTAATACTGACTGGCTACCTTTACTGTTTTGTCTGGAAACAGTTACTTTGTAGTTATGTGATACTTATGTGTATTATCATTCTGTTGTCTTTTAGGACACAAACAATGTCAGTGAGGCTGAAACCAATATCATTGTTGACTCTATCCACCAACATGGGGCATTTCTTCTGGGAAGGGTCAGCCCAATATGGCACACAGGCTACAATTATGGCAGCAAATTGTTGAGAACATCAGTTCTGTGGCCAGTCAAACCTGTGAACAGGTGCACCACAGGGCCACTGACATGATTACCACTGCACGGAGGTGAGCAGCTGCAGTTGCTCAAAACCAAAGGGTAACCAAGGGAGGGCCTGCTACAGAACCACCTTTTACTCCCAAAGAAGGTTTACTGGGAATATCCTCCATCATGAGAGCTCACAGCAGAGTGGACCTCTATATGTCCTTGACGTGGACACCACTCCTTCTGAGTCCCAAGATGAGCTTCCAGGTAGGCTTTGTTAAATGACCAGTTGATTATTGTTGTATATTAAAACAATTGACATAAATGTTACTTCTGTGTTGCATGTCTTTTGGGGGAATTAAAGATTGCTACAGTTATAAGCTTAGTTTGGAGTTGTCAGACATATTCTTGTTGAAAGTAGAGTTAATGCAGATATTGAGGAGTACATGTATTACTCCCTGTCTTACTGTTAAATGTGATGATGTTGCCCTTACATCATTCTTAACTTCATGATCATCAGGAATCCATCAAATATGCCTTCTGCAGATGGTAAGCCAAATAAATTTATGTCAGTACTGTGGATCATTTTAAATAAATATCATAATGTGCCATTTTATGCCTGTTCTGTGTATTGCTGTACTGTCTGTAACAGTGGCAGTACCCTTAGTTGTTTAGCATATATTGCACTATAGTAGTGTAGGTATTAATGTATGCCTGTGTTTCTTCCTTTTTATCACAAGTGATCATGACAGTGGGAATGTGGGCCCTGTGCCACCTAATGTCAGTGTCTCAGCAGACATTGAAGATGATGGTGTACAAACTGAAGAACAGTTGGGGGTGCAGAGGTTGAATGTGACACAAAGGTTGACATCTAGCTGCCCCCTTCATTTTCCCCAGACAAAGCCAGTAGGCCTACACCTACCCAGCCCATTGAACCCACAGATATTAGACAGGTGGTGGATGAGAGCTTTGATCAGGGAAGTGTGGCTACTGTGGCTTCATTGCCTGTTGACTCTGGCCATAGTCCCCCCTCCACCTGGTGCAGGAGTCTCTTCCTATGTCACTCAACAGATGTTTAGAGCTATCATGGAGGTGCAGGCACATTCAGAAAGGCACTTCAGACAAATGCACAGGGTTGTAGATGTGACACAGTCTGACATGCGTGACTACCTCCACCGTGTTGCTGATGCAAAGGATTGGATGAATGACATGTTGGAACAAGCAGTGTCTGTAATGGAATGTCTGCTGGGAGGGGAACAACATCCTCATGGGTGTATGTCAGCCATAACATCTGCTGATATCCAACATGACCATGCCCAGTCATGCTCCCATAGTTGCAGTTCTTCCACTGCTCCATCAGTGAGTATTCCATTAACACAAAGCTGTGGCAGGCCATGGGCTCAGGGTCCTGGGCATTCCTGTGAAGCGAGCATGTCCAGCAGACATCAGTCACATTCAGGTAGCAGCACTGCATCTCACCTTGGGTATGGAAGCTCCAGTGCAACTTCTGGCAGAGACAGTTCTCATGGTCGGGGGTGACAATGATGATCTGCCAACTCTACTATGCACAGCTCACACCTGTCAGAAATACCAAGACATAGAGCTAGCACTGAGCTTGGCTGTCCTCATGCAGACTCACACACCACTTTCACATGGAGGACCCCTACAGACACACACACAACAGTAACATGGTTCAGCCTGTCTGTTTCCCTTTCTCACTCACACACTCACCAACCTTTTGTGTCAACCTAGGCCTCCTGCCCCCTACACATAACACCCTGTGCAAGTGATGATAACTGTGCCATATCCCTGTTTTCTCTCTTTTGAATTCAGGGATACAATAGCTTTGTGTCTGATTCACAGGGTGCATAGCTACATTAGTGCTTAGTACATCTGCATTTGTGTTGCTGAACTGATAATTGTACCTGTCACTTATATTTGCCTTGTAAAGTCACACAGTGGATAGTGTGATGATAGGAAGTACTACCAGCCATGCCAGGGAGAAGTAGGACAGTGGATACATGACTTCTGCCAGCAAGCTAGCTGGAAGTTTGTAAATTATATGTGATTTATATATCAAGCTGATCTGTACAGATGCTTGTGCTGAAAATGTATTTGTGAGCTTTGCTTGTGTTAATTGTATTAAAATGTATCAACAGTTCACCCTACTGAAATGAAGAGAAATGTACATGTACTATGGTATCTGAAATAAATGTATATGTTTTAATAGAGGACACTGGTACAGCAATGGATAACCATCTGGCTTATTTTAAGAAAAATAAGGGAAATGTAAATGAGCTGTTAGATCACTGAACAGCACACCACAGTGGTGAGTAGGACCGGAGAAGGTATGTCTGAGAGCAGTCATTACCTGTTAGCTTTTGTAAAGAAGGTGGAAGTGTTGTAAATGTTTCTGGCTCATAGACACTGCCATAAAAGCTCTAAGTGTGTATTGTAGCAGTCTGCTAAAGTCCTTTCTCAAACTTCAAAGAAGATATTGTGGGAACCTAGAATCATGTAACCAGATGAGGTCATTCTGCAAGTAATCTTGGATATTATATTTTACAGGGACTAATTTCAGACTATTCTGTTTGGTAGTCTGACTAGAAAGACTGCTCCATGTATTTCATCTTGCCTTGCCCAAGTAAGTTATTAGGATCATAGAATCATAGCGTTAATATTGTCATTTGTGGATCTAATAAACCTTATACCATCGGCTCGTTCTCTCATTTGGTTGCTTACAGTGAATTGCGGTTTGGTTATCAGTTTTTTTCTCATATTCACTGTCATCGTTTTTGGTTACTAGGCTATTGGCCCTGAGGCCCTTACAAGCCTAGCCAAGAATTTAGCCCATGTTCCAACAAGTCAGCACCCTATGCCACTGTCCAGGAGGGACATAGGTGGAATCCCAGGGGTGTATTTTCTGTTCCCCATCCAGTTATCTAGGTTGTGCTTAAATAGGTTTAATGAGGTACTCTGCTTTACATGGAGGGGAGCTATTCCACAAAAGAGGGAGTCTCTGGGACACAAATGTGTCCCGCCAACAAGTCCTATTGATGTCAAAGACCAGATTGAGGTCTCACGTGTGGGTTACTCAGGGGGAGCTTGACTTGCGGATATGCAGCAGTCCCATCAGGGCAGGGTCTGAGATTACTTTGTATGCCAGACAGAGATCACCTCTGAGGAGTCTGTAGGAGACTGGATAGAGGGACAGGGCTTTTAGCTAATCTGTGCAGAGTAGATGTTTGAGGCCCTGGATTCTCTGGGTGAGGAATTGTTGTGGTCTCTCCAGCTGCTGCATGTGCTTTGTGAAGTATATGCCGAAAGGGGCATTATATTCAGTAATCGGTCTTATATAGGAAGAATACAGGGATGTTATGACCACCTTGTCCCTGGATGAGATACCCTTACTAATGAGATGTAGAAAGCTTTCCATACAACGGAGGCAGTATGGTGGTCAAAAGTCAGTTTGTTGTCAACCTGGGTTCCCAAGTCCCTCATGACTGAGTGCATGCTTAGTGCCTTATTATCAGTGTGATAATTTGTGGGGATGTCATTCTCCCCAAAAGGGATGATGATGCATTTTTTGGCATTCAGTTTGATTAGGGAACAGTAAATTCTCTTAGATTCAGTCAGGAATATAGTGAAGCTCTGTTTAGACATTGTTTTTCTTTAATTATCACAAAAACCAATACCAACCTCAAAAGGTGACCAAGTCCGTAAATGTCTAAAAATGCCAATCCAAATAACAAAATAGACTCAGATAAGGCTGAAAAATCCAGTATAAACAATCTTCCATTTTTTAAAAGAACATTAGCGCTTTCGCAGACAAGCTGCTTCTTCAGATGTAACAAAAAAGCTTCATCTCACACACTTTATATATACATTAATTAATCACATAACCATATCATTTAAGAATTAAAACAGCAATGACAAGACTATAAATACATACCATCATATATCATATGCACTCAAAAAAGTATAAAAATGTATAAAAAATGCATAAAAGCATACATAAAGCATATGTGCTTGTATACATCAAAATACAGACAGACACGTATGTATATATACATTCTATCTGACTAATGGCCTAGCTTTTAACATCAGCCTTAGGGGTACCCTGTCATTCAGTCCATGTCAATGATCAGCCCTCAGTCTAATGATCCATTCAGCCCCCATCTGTTCTGTGAGGTTTCTCATGTCCCCACCTCGGATACGTTCATATATCCTGCCTATAGCCATGAACCTAAAATAACAGTTGCTGTCTGCATCACTAATGTGTTTTCCTAAAGCATTCATAGTACTTTTTTTACTAATATGATATACATGTTCCTTAATTCTGTCTCTGAATGCCCTATCAGTTTTGCCAACATAAAATTTCAGCACACTATACAGTATGCAAAATAAACAATGTGACTTGAATTTCAAGTGGAATGTACTGTAAAGGGGTTTGTTCTGCCTTGATCTGGATGTACAAAAACACCTGAGCTGTCTATATAGTTACAGGCCGAGCATTTACCACAAGAAAAAGAGTCTTTAATACAGGCTTTATCACTATAGCTCTTAAGATAACACAATTGTCTCTTAAGGGGCTTCATGTTATTAAACAAAAAATTTGGGTGATCCTCAATCATCAGGTCTATATTACATTATCGAATCCCGGTAACATCGAGCACCACAACACTGACACACATAGTCTGACCGCAAATACGTCGAACCCCCTAAACCATAAATTTTCAAATCTCATACCGTCATAGTCGGCCAACACCACCGCGTGCTACATACTACATACCCAAACATAATAAATAAAACACATACATACACAAAACAAACCCTACTTCTAATCCTACACTAAACCTTACATACATTACTATCTATGCACTTACCTTAACCCACACCCTAACCCTAAGGTCCGTAACTATCGCACACTTACCCTACAGACATATACCCAAACAAAACAAATAATCCATACACATACAGTTAACAAAATCCTACTTCTAACCCTACACTAAACCTTACATACATTACGTGTCTATGCACTTACCTTAACCCGCACCCTAACCCTAAGGTCTGTAACTATTGCACACTTACCTTATGGAGCTATAGGGCAGACGGGCCAACCATCACACTTCGACATTTCACGGTTTTGTACGTTCGCCATTACTGTAGTTCATACTTTATGTGTCGGTCTTCTGGTGTTCGATGTTACTGGGATTCAATAACGTAATATAGACCCCAATCATCCACCTAATTTCTTCATCTATTATTAAAACATTCCAGTGCTTTCTAATGTTGTGTCTTTCGGCTTTTCCCGGGTAGGGGTCACCACAGTGGAACTCCGGTCCACTAATAATTTGCAATAGATAATATTCATATATCTATATACATCATTGGAATAAAATGAAGGTACCCTTAATGCATTAGCCCTTTTTAACAACTCTTTGCTTTTAGTACTACATGAGTGCTCAGAGAAGTATGGTTTTGCCTTATTCATTCTCTGACTTTTCACTTCTTTAGTAGCCACATTAATCTCATTCATTTTATGGCATCTATCACTAAGAGCTATTTCCAGACACCCATCTTCTTTTAAAAAAATCTTGATCATCTACATTCAATCTGGAAACTCTGAATGCTTGATTTTTAAGGACATTCCTAAAGATAAATTGGGGGTGCATTCTCTCTCTAAATAGTAAATGATTATAATGACAGGGTTTTCTATATAACTGTATAGATATCATACCATGTTCCTCAACTTTTACTGTGACATCTAAAAAAATTAATACTCCTGTGGACACCTCAGAGGAAAAGTGCAAAAATCTAGTAGTACTGGCTATATACCTTTCAAATTCATAAAATTGCTCATTGGATCCGTTCCATAAAAGAAACACGTCATCCACAAACCTTCGGTAAAACACAATTTGTTTGCCATATGGTCCTTCTAAAACAAACTCTTGCTCCCAGATGGCCATGACTGCATTGGCATAACTATTGGCACATGACGTGCCCATGGCCATGGCATGAGTCTGCCAATAAAATAATTCACCAAAGAAAAAACATTATTCTCCAAAACACATTTCAATAAAATGCATAGCATTTCTATTTTACTATCAGAGAAACCACTGTACATCCTCATAAATGCCTTGAAATTGGTGATACCAGCATCATTGGGAATTATTGTAAATAAGGACGCATCAAGTGTTACCATCAACAAATCAGTCCCATCTGTCCACATTTGAGCATATAAAAATAAATCATTCAAAAAATGTTTTGTGTCTTTTAAAACCTGAGGAAGCAAATCTAACACCGGTCTAGCAGCCATTGTTATAAATATAGACATGGGCTCTGTAATCCAATTACACCCAGAGACAATGGGATGCAAAGGAGGATGTACAGAATCCTTATGTAATTTAGGCAATCCTTGCATGATGGGTATCAGTGGGTGTTGCACAACTAAATAATCAAACAGTGTTTTTCATTTTTGATACTATCCTAAAATAAATAAATAATAGAAAGATATGTGTGTGTGTGTGTGTGTGTGTGTGTGTGTGTGTGTGTGTGTGTGTGTGTGTGTGTGTGTGTGTGTGATTAAATGAGTTCCCCATATTCTAGCATATGCATTTCATTTATTTAATGGTTATCTCTCTCCCAAATATATATATATATATATATATATATATATATATATATATATAAGGTCCCATGTTAGTGTTGTTTCCTTTGTATCTTAACTATAAGAAACTTAGAAATACAGGTATTTTTTAATAATTAATGCACTTAGTACTGGCACTTCATATAACAGGATGAGTAAGTCAATGGTTCTCATTGCCTACTAGCCTTTTTATTGTAGTAACTAACTCATCATTAGTACTTTTGAAAAGGTCTGCAAGCTGGATGGTTTACAGCATCACTAACTGGCAGTACAGATAATGTATTAAGTTATTACTGCACAACTCATTAATGATCCTGCCTAATTTGCTGATATATTTGATTCTTATAAGAATATAGCAGATTACTAACTTAATCTAAGTAAAACTTCAGATATGTCATCCACATACAGATAGACTTTTGTCTTAGTTACATCTAATGACAGTCTTGCCTGTAGCTGCCATTTCCAAGTAAAAATATATTCAGAAACACTACAAATATGCCATTTTATCAAGAAATAATAATTTTATCAATAAATAATAAAAATGGTTCATTATATTTGGATAGGTAAAATTACCTATTTGTGCAAACATATATATTTCCTAATGGTAAATATCATGTCTTTAAAATATTTGTTGTACTAATTTTTCTACTCTCATTTTTACATTTATTTTTTTCATTTGTAAGGGAATATGCACATTTTGCATGGAGTAATATTTGATAAATTCCCCTGGAGATGTGATTTTACTAACATTCCTTGGACCAGCCGAATTCACAGTATGATGTGGTTCACCAGATCAACAGACCTACAAAGCAGATAAAGTCCCACACTATGTTCCTACAATGTGTCTGACAGACAAAGAAATTGTTAATTATGCTCACAAACAAGGTAATGACATAGCAGTTATTTTCTGCAGGAAGAAAGTTCAAAAGAAGAAAAGAGCCCTTCAAAACATGACTGCACAAACGATTCACACACAAAATCCTAAAAGCTTTTATTGATTTTCACAGAAAGTATTCCGCTTCTGCAGAGGAAGAAAGTAATTAATACTGTTTTTTTTTTTTTTTTTTTTTTTTTTTTTGCTTACATTTTACCAGTTCTTCACTGGTGCAAATTTTCTGAACTGAATTCCCATCCTTATTTTTATCTATTTTGTTAACCAGGTGAGTGATCTGGACTGGTTCATGGACTATTTTCAAATATGACCTGGGCCAAAAGGCAGACATTGCATAATACTGATACGTCCAATAGCCAACAGAAAAACAAAAGTAGTAACGTTTCAAAAGATCACCAATAAAAGAACAGAAATGTGTATAGAGTATTCGGTGGTTTCTGGGGATAGAAATTAAAATGTTAATCAGTAACACTGACAGTTCAGGAATTATTACACATTAACTGTGATAAAACAAATATTACTATTTGAATATAAGATAATGGTTGGAATATATTACATCAGCAAACAGCCATGATCAAAGCTTGTAGTATTTGAGCAAGGCATGTAGTAGAAGTGACAGTAGTGATGTAAAGAGCTGGACTTGTCATAATCTCTGTTAACAGTTACATTTACAAGATTTCAGTAGGTGTCCTGTGACTAGTTTTCTTAATAAGCAGTGTTAGAATTTCTAATGTCTTGAGTTATAATATTCTGGAAAATCTCACCAGAACTGTAGGTAACTACCTTAGGGAATCTCCTAATTACTAAACCCTAATAAGAGGATAAAAAATGCCCAACAGCATTGAGGATGTTAAAATTAACTTCAAGTAAAAATTTTGTAACAAACATATACTCAAACACACTCTGCCAGCAACTCATCTAACCACCTAATGAAAGTGATCACATGACTGCTTTGCAGGGATCATTTAGCACATTCCTTCACAATGCCAATCATGCTCCATAACAACTTGCTCATGGGGCAGCCACTCCTTTTACCTTACCCTAGAAATGGCTCAGAAGTTAACACCTCATGAGCAAGCCTTTATCGTTTTTCCCAAGAGCTGCTAGTAACAATAGCCTTCATTATGCATATTCAAAGTCAGATGTTGGCTTACATTCCTCAGTTCTTATCACTCAAAGATAGCCAAATGCAATTTTCTTTCCTCAGCTTGCAGAATGCCTTAAAACTATTTATTTTCATCAGAATTATCATTTGATAGTAACATTAGTTAATGTGTAAACACAATATATGCATCTTATTCCCTAATGCAGTGTCACCTATATCCTGAACGGTTTGCCATTCTGAATCCTGGACAGTAGCTACCATGATACCATTCTGATAGTATGCCACATAGAAAAGGTAAACAGATTAGATTAGATAAAATAAAATATTAAAAACACAACACATACTTCTTATTTTACAGAAAAAAAATGCAACTTCATCTGAGATTCAGAGATGTACAACTCACCTGCAGAGTGTAAATACTAAAGGAGATCACTGTGCAGAAATAGCGTTGACATACCAATCAAAAGGCTGCAAAATAAAGAAGATGGGTAGCACTAACAGGCAGAGCAGTTCTATAGCTGCTTACTAGAGGAGTAGTGATATTGCAGATCACTTGATGATATGTAAGTGATCATAAAAAAGCCATCTCTCTGTACCAGAAACTGAATGTACAGTATCATCCAACTACATGGTAGCCAGTCCCAGCCTACAGCATGCAGCCAGAGGTAGGACAGCACAGCACACTGTGCAAAAGCAACAGCAATAAGCATCCAAACATCAAAGGGGTCAACCTGTTCAGCATCCAAATGGGAAGGAAATGGCATATATAGTAAAGTAGGAAAAAGGAATACAACCAGCAGAAAGAAACCATAAGGGTAAGTAATATGAAATGAGTGGTACAAGGCAAGGGTGGCTACCTGTTTGATGGAATAGATCCAGTTTTCACTAGTAATGAGAAGGTTACATGAGAAAGGTAATGAGGAATGGCTTTGAATGGGACAGAGGAAAAAGGGAAGGAAGCAGGTGAGGTGAGACAAATAATGAGCACAGATATGGACAATGGAAGCATCCATACAAAAGGTGGGGTGGAAAATGGATGCACACATACAGATAGAGGGTTGACAAGCAGCAATGGAGAAAACTGGGTGATGGGCCAGTTAGTGGCAGTGACACAGAAGGAAAGGGTGACACAGTGAAGGATAAGGGTGGGCCTCTGTCATGGTCGGCTGCCAGACCAGTCCACATGCCAGGGGCCAGTGTCATAGTTCACCCATTCCACTGAAGATGTGATATATAGGTCATATCTGTTCAGCAACTCATCAGGTTGCACTGGAATGCACACCATGTTGTTGATGCAGCTGTCCAGCTGACAGCACCCTCTCAGCTGTCACAAGCATCCACACCTGCCATTGTGTCACCAGCGGTATATTTCCTATCCACCTTCACCACTGAGATGCCAAAACAGCAAGGATAACTGAACCCCTCCAATGTCAATTTCAACAGAAGAACCTTTGACGTCTTCTTAGATCCAGACAAAGAGGGCACCACTGACCCATAGTAGCTGGCAGAGACTAATGTGAATGCAGCCATTCCACCTTGTCTACCTCAACTGGACCTGCCTGTGAGAGAGACAATGGGAAAAATGATAAGACATACATATCACATCATTACAGATGTGCCCTGGAAAGCTATACAACAGATACACATCATGGTGCCTGGGGAGGTGTTCCTGCCTTTTATGGCACTCTACCACCTTTAAATGATATTCCTCAGCAGATGCAATACAAGAGAAGTATTGATAAACATAGTTGGATAACATATAACATAGTGTGAGATAAATGGCCAAAACTACTAATGGTACATCTCTGGCCACATCTCTTACGTCTCTGCCTCCCAATAGTAAAGCAGGTCAGGGTAGCATGACTGTAAGTCATAATACCAATGTGGTGATGTCAAAACAGTTATCAGCCTTCATAAAGGGGCCATCATACCACCCTGGCATGTACTCCTATAACCCTTATGTATGAAGAACAAGAAAATTCTGCTCTCTTTGACACACCATGCTGACCACTGAGGTTCACAGCATAAGAAGTAGCTGTGGCCACTCAGTCACTCTGAGTGGAGCAGTATGATAGACCAAAGTGCATGAGGGCATGTTGCTGGATCAGATTTTGTATGCTGTAGCACTGCACCACAGCATAGTGCTGCACATTCCCTGTCCTTTGTGGATAAGCATAGATATCACATACCACGTGTTAAATAGTGTAGGCATGGCTGTAGCTGCTAGACATGGCTAGTGCAGTGTGCAGAGTAACAGAGTTACAGACATCAGTGTTATGTGGTCTCATTCGTATTCCTGCCATGGTAAGGAACGACAACAAATATACATCCGCCATTTTCTTGGACCTCTCAAAGGCATTTGACATTGTTTCTCACTCCATTCTGCTAGATTCTCTAGCCTCACTATCTTTCACCCCATCTACCATAGCCTGGTTCAGAAGCTACCTATCTGACAGGCAACAATATTTTCAATGGCAAGGGGCACTATCCCCCCAACTTCCAACTACCATAGGAGTACCACAAAGCTCTATACTGGGCACACTTCTCTTTTCTATTTTCGCAAACAACCTGAATATCTCTACCCAGCATGGCACACTTACTCAATACGTAACTGATTCAACCCTGATCTGCACTTTCTCATCTCCCACCATTCTACAGCAACTTACTCAGGAAACCTTTAACTCTGTAGAAAAATGGATCTCAGGTATCCAACTAATCCTAAACCTCTTCTTCTTCTTCTTTCAGCCTTTCCCGGTGAGGGGTCACCACAGCGGATCACCTGTCCACTCATAATTGGCAGTGGAGTTTTACGATGCCGAGTTGCCAGACTGGTGCCCAACCTTCCACAGAAGGCACACACACGCATGCACTCATGCCTAGGGCCAATTTAGAGTGTCCAATCCACCTACAGCATGTCTTTGGGATGTGGGAGGAAACCCACGCGACCACAGGGAGGACATGCAGACTCCGCACAGAAGGCACCCAGCCGAGGATCGAATCAGAGAAACTCTTGCTGTGAGGCAACAACGCTAACCGCTGTGGCCAACCCAACTAATCCTAAACCTCAGTAAGACAAAACTACTATTTTCCCCTAACAAATCAAAAGCTGTCCTCTCCTTTTCCATCACCTCTAAAAACAACACTACCATCTCCCCTTCTGACCACACCAAACTTCTTGGTATTGAAATTGACAACAATCTTCACTCTGATATCCACATCTCACAAACCATCAAATTGGTTCACAAAAAATGGGCGCACTATATAGGCACAAAAACTTTGTCTCACACCAAGCAAGTGTCACCCTTGCTCAGATTCACCTTCTGTCCACACTACTGTATGCAGCACCTATTTTCACCCATATTAAAAAAACTGACCTAAACAAGCTAGAATCATGTTACAATAAGATAGCCAAGTTTGCTACAAACGCCAGTTACAGAACACATCTCTGCGTTGCACTAAAATAACTAAAATGGCTAGAGTTACCACAACTACTTTACCACCAACTAATTACTGCATAAACATCCTTAAGTACCCTGAAAAAAAAAACATCTATAAACAATCTTCTTACCCATTACAGTGCAAATTGGCATCTCCGATCTAGTGACAAATCTCTCCTCTGCATCTCCAGGACAAACAATACTGCAGGCAAAGCACTGTTTTCCCACACCATTGCCAAAAACTGGAATTCCCTCCTCCATTCTCTGCCTCTACCACCCCAAAATTCAAAAACTCCCTCAAATCACATCTACTAAACACCTGGTTATGTCCTTGTATCACTTAACCTTTACTCTCCCATCTCCCCCCTTCTTTTTCCAACTTCCAGGCTACTCACGTTAACCCTCTACAGTATTAAACCCAGCCAATAACTCTGGCTATTAGTTGCTACTTCTCATAGCGGGCGATTGCTCCTCTTTTTGTCACAATCATTATACACCTGCACATTAAATGGAATTCCTGACTGTTTCTCCTGGAAAATGTCTTTTTCCAATTTATTTTATATTTTCAGTGTTTGTCTGGCAAAATGTCTAACTCCATGTTGTATTATTTAAATGACCTTTGTATAACACTGTATAAATTTGCTTCTCTTGGTTTTTTTTTTGTTACAAATGTTTTGGAGCTTTTCTCCCCAGGCCTCGGCTGTAAATGGACCTGGTCCGGGTAGAATTTCCCGGTTAACAAATGTAAAATAAATAAATAAATAAATAAAGTGACCCATGTCAGCACGATATAAGTGACACTTTTATCTTGCACAAGACTACTTTGAAATTTGAACAAAATTTATTGGAACTTCTGTCAAAGTCATGTGAATATGATGCATTAGGGATAGATAAGTAAGGAGTACTGATCGAATAATATATTTCTGGAACCACTGCAATGACTGTGATGCTTTGAGAAGAAGGAACGGTCAGTTTGTAGTTATGTGTGTAACCTGGACATATGCAAGGTTCAGACAAATATGTCTACCCCAGATTTCACTCACCCAGTAGTGGCCATGGTGTAACACAATGAACACACATAGGAAAGCATGTAGGTACAGATGTACTGGAAAAGCCCTCACACATCCCATGAAGGGCCACCAGTTAGTCATATGGCAAAATTCTTTAGATCACTTGAAGGAATACAGTGGCCACAGGATATTGCATAGGGTGTTAAGGAGTATGTAGGGTGAGGCTTGGCAATGGCCCTCATTATCTGCAGCTATACAGTACCATATATGGGGGCAAAATGGTAACCATAATATAAATATTCTGGTGCGTTCAGTAAGGGAATTCCATGGACACTAACACATCCATGATGTAGCCAGGCATATGCACTCATTGAATGATATTTTGTCAGAAGGTGTACAGGTATACAATTACAGGAACAGGTATGGATAACTGGTGGAGGCAACATTTGGTGACAGTTACAAGCCAGAAGAATGATGTGCTACTGAACAACCTCTAAATTTAAAACATATGCCTACTGGACAAAGGTACTGCAAATGAGCAGGTCAATGACTAGATCTAGCTGGGTGTATTGTGGGATATAAAAGTCATTTGAGACCGCAGCAGCATAGCTGCAGTGGGATGAAGAGGATACCTTCCCCAGGCACAAAGTGTTATGGAGCATGATCAGCCATTCAAGACTGACCCCGATTGATTTTAGTGTATACCGGCTTTTAAAAGTTAGTATTGCATTTGCAGTTAACGTAGTCTAAACTGTAGCAACCACTTTCTAAACTTGTAGCAAGCAGTTTGCGACAGTATAAAAGAAAAAAAGATCTGTTTTCTCTCTCTCTTTCTCTTTTTTGCTAACTAAAATCTGAGCACTGTAGTACTACATGTGGGGAATAAAATATAGCAACTACTTGCTACAAATGTAGCAAGAAGTTTTCTACAGTTTAAACAAAAAAAAAACAAAGATTTTTTTTCCTCCAGTAAAATCTGAGGAAGGAGGATTAGGGCACAGAAACAGGACTTGATTGGCTCCTCAGTACCTGACTGAGGCAATTTTTTTTTGGCTGTTCCATTGAATAGCCTGGGAAGAAAGGAGAGGCATGTACCTGGTTACTGCATCTGAATGGTATGCAGTATAAAGACTTAGGAATTTACAACACCAGGACTACAACAGTGGTGTACCACTAACAGTGAAGTAGTTGACAAAGGCTGAGAAGTATTTGATCTCATTTTATGGGCAGGAAGACCAACCTCTCAAAACAGGTGGTGGCTTAAATGTGGGTGCAGAAGAGAAACTTACTACCCCTTCATCAATATTATTGACCATACTACTATGGTACAAGTCATGTATGAAGTGGAGAAGATTTGACTGTTGCTGGCCTGCACCTCTTTCCTCTAGGCACTCCATGTCTGTAAGTGCAACATCCTGATCAACAGTTTATTTATTCCAGAGTACTGTTTTACAATTTTCCATGTTTCCTAGTGTGTATGCCACAGGGTGATAGTTTGTTAGTAAGCTTATGCTTACATACACAGGACCCTTTGATAAGGGTAGTTATACTTTCAGAATCTAGTAAGGCTTGAACTTTTCTCATTTTCAAGAATATAGTGTGCTTTATTAACTTGCTTGTAATACAAAGACAGAAGGTTGATTCAATAATCCTACCTTCGATTTTATGACATTACATAGGAACAGTTTCATTTGTAGCATACACATGATTTCACATTGCCAATACTAATATTCTTCTCAGTACTAGTGGAACAGAACACACTAAGGAACAATGAAGTTATGGAAAACAGTAGGCTCAGATGAGGTCACAGGAGATAATAACCAAGATGTTGAGTGAATTAGGGGAGAAATGGCTCCAGAGTGTACTCATACATGTGGAGAGAAAGGCGTATCTCAGATAACTGGAGCATAAACATACTAGTACCAGTGTGCAAGAACAAAGGGACATCCACAACTGTGGTCAGTGCAGAGGTATCACACTCTTGTCATACTCAATGAAAGTTCTACAGAGGGTGATTGATAAATGAATATACAGAGGACTATGATGGGAGATGAGCATGTCAGATACAGATCAGGATACAGCACAATCAACCTGATGATTGCAGTGAGACAGATTGTTAAGAATAAGCTAGAGGTGAGGAAAGAGTCCAACTAGGCATTCCTAGACTTGGAGAAAGCATATGATAACGTCCCAAGAAATCTGATTTGGGAAGCCCTGTGATGGATCAAAGTCCCAGAAACACTGGTAGAACTAGTGCAAGCTTTGTACAAAGGACCCTGTGACACAAATATGAGCAATGTTTGGACTCATAGAGGGGTTGTTAGTGGGAGTGGGTGTGCATCACAGTTCATCCCTGTCTGAGCCCACTGCTGTTCATACTGGTGATGGACTACATTAGGAAACAAGTAATAGTGGACAGATTAGAAAGCTGCTGTATGCAGATGATATGGCATTGCAGGCAGACTCTGAACAGGAACTTCAGCAAATGATAGGGGAATTGAATGCAAAACTGAAGGCACAAAGGGTGAAACTAAGTAAAGATAAGACAGTTTTAATTGCAGCAAAAGGGGGAAATTCAGAAGCTGAGAAATGAGTCAGAAGGGAAAACAGTAGAACAAGTTAACAGCTGCAGATATCTGGGAGAGACCGTTGAGAAAAATGGAAGTCTGAATAAGGACTTCAAACCGAGAATCAGAGGGGTTGCAGCCAACTGGTACAAACCTCCAGGGGTAGTGCATGACTGAAGAATGACAAAGATGATGAATAGTAAGGTGTAGAAAACAGTTATGCAGCCAGTACTAATGTGTGGCACCGACTCCTGTGCAGTAAAGGCAGAATTGTTGAGGAATTTAGGTTTTATGGAGAAGAATTGCCAGTCATTGGTTGTAGGATGCACACTGTGTAACAGACGATGAAATGAAGACATCTACGGCAGAAGCACAAGGAGCTCTAATTGCAGAGGAGGTCAAAGTGAACAGATTACAGTGGTTTGGGTATATGTGTGGGAAAGCAGGATATGATCTGGTGAAGAAGATTTCGGTCAGACAGAAAAAAAGCAAGAGGAAATGAAGGTGTTAAAAAAAAGATGGATGGATTGTGTGAGAGAAGGTCTATGATAGTCAAGTATGAATGTGGAGTAAGGTAAGAGAGTGGCATTTAAACAAGTTACATGGCAACAGTTGATACGATACCCTGACCCCCATTTAGAAAATGGGAAAATGAGATCATGATGATGATGATGTCACTAGTGGAACAGAATCTAGTGATGTGACCCTTCCCCATTTGCAGCATGTCAATTTATTACTTGATACTTTTTGTTCCACAAAAGATTGCTCATTTCTTACTGCAGTTTTACATTTAGAAGGAGGCAAATCAGTTTTAAATAGTACAGCATTAACTGATAAGCATTCTACTAAGGTCATTAACATGTCAGACGTCTCAGGATCACTTTGCAGCACCCCATTCTACTAAGGTCATTAACATGTCAGACGTCTCAGGATCACTTTGCAGCACCCCATTCTACTAAGGTCATTAACATGTCAGACGTCTCAGGATCACTTTGCAGCACCCCATTCTACTAAGGTCATTAACATGTCAGACGTCTCAGGATCACTTTGCAGCACCCCATTCTACTAAGGTCATTAACATGTCAGACGTCTCAGGATCACTTTGCAGCACCCCATTCTACTAAGGTCATTAACATGTCAGACGTCTCAGGATCACTTTGCAGCACCCCATTCTACTAAGGTCATTAACATGTCAGACGTCTCAGGATCACTTTGCAGCACCCCATTCTACTAAGGTCATTAACATGTCAGACGTCTCAGGATCACTTTGCAGCACCCCATTCTACTAAGGTCATTAACACGTCAGACGTCTCAGGATCACTTTGCAGCACCCCATTCTACTAAAGGTCATTAACACGTCAGACGTCTCAGGATCACTTTGCAGCACCCCATTTTACTAAGGTCATTAACACGTCAGACGTCTCAGGATCACTTTGCAGCACCCCATTCTACTAAGGTCATTAACATGTCAGACGTCTCAGGATCACTTTGCAGCACCCCATTCTACTAAGGTCATTAACATGTCAGACGTCTCAGGATCACTTTGCAGCACCCCATTCTACTAAGGTCATTAACATGTCAGACGTCTCAGGATCACTTTGCAGCACCCCATTCTACTAAGGTCATTAACATGTCAGACGTCTCAGGATCACTTTGTAGCACCCCATTTACTAAGGTCATTAACATGTCAGACGTCTCAGGATCACTTTGCAGCACCCCATTCTACTAAGGTCATTAACATGTCAGACGTCTCAGGATCACTTTGCAGCACCCCATTCTACTAAGGTCATTAACATGTCAGACTTCTCAGGATCACTTTGCAGCACCCCATTCTACTAAGGTCATTAACATGTCAGACGTCTCAGGATCACTTTGCAGCACCCCATTCTACTAAGGTCATTAACATGTCAGACTTCTCAGGATCACTTTGCAGCACCCAGTTTCTCATATTACTAAGTAATGGTCTTTTAAATCTGTCCAGTCAGAAATGTTCAGATATTTTCATTTTACTGTTATTATCAGACTTTAACTACAGCTTTATAATTTGTTTAGCTTAGCCATCTGAGTATTTACCAGTTTGTCAGAAATAAAATTTTCAGCTTGCAATGCAGCAGATACCCCAGCCCTGTCTAATCATTCCTTTTTACTTTTTTCATAGTCAGTATAATGTATGTGTGCGTGTGCATGTCTGTGTGTGTGTGCGTCTGTATAGAAAGATATTTATAGATATATATGATTATCTCATGAAATATTGAATGCTCAAAACAGTGAATGAAAAATAGAGCTATCATTTTAGAGAGAACCTAACATGATTGAAAACTGGATAAACTAAAACTAATGTTTTTGCAGTAGGGCAAGCCCCCCCTGTTTGCAACCCCAACATGCCCTGATACTTATATATATATATATATATATATATATATATATCAATGCCAAGTTCCCACAACAGCAAGGTAAGGGCAAAAAGCTGCTGACAAAACCACCATTAAAAAGAATGTTCACTCAGATGAGTGTTTTTTTTTTACATCACTTAAAGTGTTCGCTCATATGAGTGTTCACTGTTGTAGATTGTAACCATATATTTTCATATATCGGGTTCTCGTGTGTGTGTGTGTGTGTGTGTGTGTGTGTGTGTATATACATATATATATATATATATATATATATATATATATATATATATAGAGAGAGAGAGAGAGAGATTATATAGATAGATATACATGGATCTACTTCTAAATTTTGAAGTTTCAAACCTGTGAAAGTTCGAAATGTAATTAAAATAAAATAAGTTTTTGCAGGGGGAAAGCCCCCTGCACCTCCCTTACCCCCTGTTAATTAAATATACTAACTCAGAGATTGCACTACAGCGAGGAAAACGGTTCAAAGTTATGGTCTCATCCATAAGAAATTTGAACTTGTGAAAGTTCAAAATTTACAAGTAGACCCATCTATAGATAGATAGATAGATAGATAGATAGATAGATAGATAGATAGATAGAAAGATATATATATATGTGTGTGTGTGTGTGTGTGTGTGTGTGTGTGTGTGTGTGTGTGTGTGTGTGTGTGTGTAGAGAAAGAGAGAGAGAGAAGTTCCATTAGTTTAATCACATTTGTTTTGTTGACAGATTTGTTAGGTGCATTTCTATATCGAATCACTGTACAGAGACAGGCTGTACTTATTTCTGAAACTTTTCCATATAAAGTGTAAATATAAAGCAATGTGTATATCTTTCTAAAAGCAAAGGGGATGATATACATGTGGATAAATGTGCAATGGGTTAATATTTCTTTAACAGAGAGCTAAGGCTAAAGGTCTAATGAATCAGAAAATTAGTCATTGAATGTTAGTGTTTATTATACAATAAAGGCTCATTACTATTCAAAAATGAGCACGCTGATTTGACAGCCCAACCAGTATGATCATTGTAAATTGAGCATTTATGAGAAAAATTAGGTATATTCTGTAAAACTAAACAAACAGAAACTTACCCTATTTTCCTTATATTTCTGCACTGCCCCTCATAAAAAACATCTGGCTTTTCTTTAAAACTGGTAAAAAAATAAACAGCAACAAAGATGCTGTTTTCGCTGTTTACTTCTGCACTGCACTGATATAATGTGCAAGAGTGGGAATGTAAGTCCAATATGCATGCGAAGTACATCACCTTAGGGAAGAGAACGTGGAAGAAAACTGATAAGCCCTTATATAAATACATTATTTAAGAATATTTTGCAATAATTCACTCCTGTTTGTGGGTATATCAGGATTTACCCACAGATGGCTTTGTTTAATCACTCAGGCTCATACCTCAAAACTGTCTAGATTTTATCAGGATGTCCAGATTTTTTTGCCTCATATTTTCATTCTGTCCTTCATAAAAATTGTGGTTTTCTGGCAAATCATTGAGGAGTAAAGTCACTAAATAACACTAAATAACAGACAATGTGAAGTTGTCCTGTCTTGTCTTCATTCTATACTGATGGGTTCGGAACCGATCCTCACTTCTGACTCGGCCGATTACTAAAGCTCGAGATCTGAAATTAGCTATTGACTCCATCCCTATCCCATGATGCTGCAGTGCTTTCCCCAGATCTTGTTTACTGCTGAAACAGATTGGATCTACGACTAGCTCGGGCTAAATAGAAATTGTTTTGTTTTCATCTTTAAAACTAGTTATAGCTAAAATATTTGAATTTTTCCATAGTTAGATAGTGTGCTTAGTATCTTTAGATATTATTAGAATAGTTGTTAATTGTTTATTACCTAGTTAGAGTGTGTTTCTTCAGGCCGCTGTGTTTAGGCCTTTATTTTGATAGATAAACCATTAGTTAGGCTGTGCTGATAGTCCTTTAGGTTAAATTATTTGAAATTGTACTCTTGCAAAATAGCTGTTAGTTGTTTCTTACATATTTAGAGTGTGTTTTTTCAGGCTATCGTGCTTAGGCCTTTATTTGTATAGATAAGCCATTAGTTCTTTAATATATATTACTATAAATAGTATTTTTTCGTGTGTTTTTGAGGGATGTTTGTACCTAACCCCCAGATCTCTACTCCCTGTTATTGGCCTGCAGTGTGTTTAGTATAGAGCGGTTAGTTTAGTATATTTATATATCTATATATACTTATACGCATTTAAATTTGGTTTCCATATGTAGCTTCTAATTACCAATAATCTTAAGGTTACCTGAAATGTTGAGTGTGTGTGTGAATTTGGGTCTATATTGAATCAGCGAATGCTTAAAAAAGTGAACGCTGATTCATCGACCCTATTTCAGCGAATGCTGAAAATGTAGAACACCCGGAACAGTGAATTTTTTCTCAGGGAAAAAAATAGCTGGGTCAGTTTTGGGAGTTTGCCATTTCCTCCACTGTGGTGCGATCTTGGAGTTAGTATATTTAAGTAGGGGGGGGGGGCGAAGCCCCCACATTAAATAATGTTTTAATTTTTTTTTTTTTTTTGCGGAACAGTGATTTTTTTCCCCGGGGAAAAAAATTGCTGTGTCGAGTGTTCAGCATTTTCAGCGTTTGCCGAACTAGGGTAGATGAATAAGCATTAGCTTTTTTAAGCGTTCGCTTATTTAATATAGACCTGTGAAATTTTGACTTGTTTTATAGTGTATTTTAATAAAAAAAGAATTATTTTTTTCACTGGTCAGCTTTGTGTGGTATTCATTCAACTGCTTGCTGTTTTTAGTGTGGTTTACATTGTTTTAAGGCTTGTTTAAGTTAGAAAGCTTTCCTTTCTGTTTGCTCCTGTTTAAGTTAGAGGGTGTCTTTAAGGTGTGTGTGTGTGTGTGTGTGTAGAAGTGTTATTAGCAATGTCAAAGCAAAAAGAGGTGAAACCATCTGGTTTCAAAAAATGTCCTAAGTGTTCCCAAAAAATGTCCATCATGAATGGACATACAGACTGCGATTATTGTTTAGAAGCAATCCATCTGCAGAAAACATGTCCTATATGCCATTCCTTTAGCTCTAGGGTCTTACAAGAGCATAAGAACAAGTTGATTTTGAGAGGCTTAATTCAATTCTTGGACAAGGATCAAAGTTAACCCAAACCTCATGTAAAGAGGTTGTCTCCTTCTTCTTCTTCTTCTTCTTCTACATCGTCGGAGCCATTGACAAAACAACCTAGAATGTCTCCGACAACCTCTAAAAAATCTGACCAAGACAGACCTACCATTTTGGTTCCATGTGTATCCTCTTTGGTCTCCTCTGCTCCAATCAGTAGCATCAGCTCCATCTTCCAGATCCTCCAGGAGCTTATCAGAATTCGATGTGGATCATGTGGTGCACAGATTATTGCAGTCACTGGCACTTGTTAAATTATTGTCGGCACCAACTCAGGTGAGTTCGGAGCCAACGGTGCCCGACCCTGTATCTTCTGTTCCTCCTCTGACTTTAGCTTGAGTTTCAGAGCCAAAAGGCTTGGCACCAACCGTAAAGAAACCGATGGAACCGAGATCTTCTGAAGATTCTTTGGTTCTGATTGCTCTGACTACCACGAAGCCCTCCAAGGTATCTAGGAGCTGACATTCACCGGTCAGTTCCTGGGGGGGGCAGTTGGACCAAGACTCTTTTGGCTCCTACCTCAGCTTTGGAGCCAACCCCATGGTACTGGATGAATCATCAGATTCTTCGCAACCTGGGATTGTCATGGGCCATGGGAGGGGGGCCTTCGCAACCATGAGGAGAGCTTTGTCCCCACGGACATCATCTATACTGTCAGAACCAAGCATTCCATCCCAGAAAGCACAGGTATCTGCACTGCATAGGCAACTACCCAACAGCGCAGAGACCCTGAGCCTCAGAAAGCCCCACTGGGTTAGACCCTTTCTTCTGAAACCTCTCCGGAATGCCCCACCAAAGAGGTTTCCTCGAAGTAAACATGCAAGAGGAAGCATATAGACTCCTCAGATGAGTCTATTACATCAGACATGGACCTCGAGGAGTTGGAAAGGTCCCCACGGTTGCCCTTTGAAGATGTATCCTTTGCGGACATCTTGGAAATCCTTAGACAGAGAGGAGGCTGGAAGCCCATTACCCCTTCTGATGAGAAGTCTGTGTAACTGAAGGCTTTTGGGTCTCAACCTTCAGTCACCTGGGTGTCTCCACTTTTCTATGGACTGATGGAATTAATGTCTCAAAAGGTGTGGGATTCTCCAGATACAGTGGAGCCTGTCCCTCGGAGGCTGAACAAATTTATCACCGTGCCAGATGACAAAACCTTTTTAACTAAAGGAGTTCTTATAGATGCCATGGTGGTGGCGGAAGCCACAAAGAAGGAATTATCTGAGACTTCTACATCTGTCCAACCCCAGAATAAAATGTTGAGGACCATGGACAGATATGGAAAATGCATTTTTTCCTCAGTGACCTTCACCCTTAGGTCCCTGAACTACCTCACGCATTTTACGAGACATCAGAGAGATCTCCTGAAAGAGCTAGGAGGTACTCTACAGGGTACAGTAGCTACTGGGGTAGCAGATAAGGTATCCTCATAGCTTGCCACCCTAAATTCAGTGGTCAACTCATCCATGAGGCTCGTATCTTATGCAGACGATGGAGCAAGTAGGTCAGCGGGTTTCAGAATTGCTCTTAGGAGATATTCCTGGATGTGCATGTGTAATTTTGCAGAGCTCTTCAAGTCATCCTTTGTCAACACCCCATTTCGTGGCTTGTCCTTGTTTGGGCCTAAAGTAAAGGAAATACTTACTTGATGAGAGCAAGAAGGAAAGACTCTCGCTGGTGTAGGAGTCTAATTTTTTTACACCTTCTTTACCCTATACCAAGGGCCAAAAGGCAGGGAAAATGTGGTTCTAAAAATCCCAGAGGGCCTTTCAGGAAACACATGGTGAACCTTCCTCCAGGGGCAAAGGAGGAGGTAATAATGGAAGATGCTGCCAAAGTGGCAGAGGGGGTCCACAGAACCAGGGGGACCACAGTTCTTACTTCGGTAAACACTTGCAGCACTCCTGAAAGGAGGCCCATCTGTTCATCTCTGGAGGCAGTCAGGGGTCATATTTCTTTGTATCCACAAACCTGGCTAAGTTCAACAACAGACAAATGAGTACAAAGCATTATATACAGAGGATACTCAATCCCCTTTTCAATGCTACCCTTACAAACACAAAAAATCCCAGACATTCCACCCAGTCACAGGGAACAAGCAACTATAAAAATTAAAAATTGTTAGAAAAAAAGAGCCATCCAATCAGTCCCCACAGACCATATAGGATCTGGAACTTACTCAAGATTCTTTTTGGTTCCAAAGAAAACAGGGAACTGGAGACCCATATTGGATCTCAGAAGAATGAACAAATCAGTAAAGAAGTCAAAGTTCCGGATAGTCACGTTGCAGTCATTGCTTCCCTTTTTAGGGAAAGACAACTGCATGTGCTCATTAGACCTCCAGGATGCATACTACCACATCAAAATGGACAGGCCATCCAGGATGTACCTGCGCTTTCGACTGGGACCCAGTCATCACCAATTCTGAGCTCTGCCCTTTGGACTCACTACAGAGTGTTCACCAAATGCATGGCATTAGTCACGGCTCACCTGAGGCTTCAGGGATTCTGGGTGTTTCCATATCTAGATGACTGGCTCATAAACGCCACCACCAAGCACCTACTTATTCAAGTGAGGGACAATACCTTGGAACTATTATAGGCACAGAAATAAACACAACAAACATGATGGTCAGGTTGTCTCCAGAAAGGGTCCAAACTCTTCGTCTCCAGATCTGGGACCTCCTTTTCGAGTCCAAAGTACAAGCGAGGACAGTCCTAAAAGTATTGGGCACTATGGCAACAGCAATAATGGTGATTCCCCTAGCGAGATTACACATGAGAATCCTCCAATGGATGCTATTCACTCAATGGTCCATGCAAGAGCTACCCATGTCCCATTTGATAACTCTGACGGAACCCTGCAAAAAAGATCTTTGTTGGTGGCTTCATTCAGATCAAGTAACATTCTTCCCCCTCTTCTGTTAGCTACAGTGACCATGGATGCTTCCCAGATAGGGTGGGGGGCATTATCAGGGAAGAACAGCCCCAGGCACTTGGCAGAACTAGGAGGCTCATTTGCACGTCAGTTTACTCGAGATGAGAGCAGTGCTCATGGTACTGCAAGCATTCCAGGGCACTCTTTCGACTGGTACAATTGCAATACAAACAGACAATATGTCAGTAGTATGGTACCATAAACAAACAAGGAGGAACCAAATCTTACCCACTCTGTCAAGATGCCCTGAGAGTATGGCAGTGGGCAACATCCTCCCAGCATTTTCTAATAGCAACACACATCCCGGGGAAATCCAACGTGATAGTGGACAAACTTAGCAGAGCCATTCTGATGCCACACGAGTGATCCCTGAAAAAAGATGTAGCGAAAAGAATATTCCGCAGATGGGGTCAGCCTTGCTGTGACCTATTCACCACAGCCACAAATGCAAAATGCAGTAGGTACTTTGCCCTGATTCCCCCTCTGGGGAGTTCCCAAGGGATGCACTTGTACACGATTGGCCCGCACGACTTCTCTATGCATTTCCACCCTTTCCTCTAATAACCAAAATTTTTCAGAAAGCCAGCAATCTGGGAAGGACCTTAATTTTTATCACCCCATTATGACCTTGCCAAGTATGGTTCCCCTTCCTAAATCCTCATCTCTTGGAAGAACCATGGATTCAGGACGTCGTGCCAGACCTCCTGACACCATACCTCTCAAGTGTACCTCATTATGAGGAACGTACCTCATTTGGGCTCTTAAAAAGTTCATGTTCCTCGAAGTTCCTCAAAGTTCCACATTGAAAGAGTCTGTCACACATTCAGTGTTAGGGATTTTTTTAAGTGAAATCCATGGCAAATAGTAATTAATCATATTAATTCATTAAAAGATCTTCTTTATAAGTAAAACCAGCATATTTTAACCATCCTATGACCTTCATAGTTAAAGTTGTTAGTAAGCCATTAGTATGTGTTCCACATTTTGCCCATTTGTTCCACATTATGAGGGCTAACATTGACAGCATGGCTGCTCTAATTCCCAATATAGCCAGGCTACACAACTTTACTCCAGAAGTTCACCACATACTATTTTTTTCTCATAAGATTTATACGAGGAAACTATACCAAAGCAAATGGAAAAGATTCTCAATCTGGGCTTCACAGCACCTCATTGACTCCTATTCAGCACCCCTAGCTTTCATTCTAGAATTCCTAGCTAAGCTTTTTAATGAGGGGGCTGCTGCAGTGACTATACGGGTCCCGCTGGCAGCAATATCCAATTTTCATATTGGGAATGAAGGTATTAGCAACATGCCTCATAAACTCTCAAAAGCTTTCTTGAGAGGAAATAATTTGCTAAGACCACCAATTTGACCGCCTTTGCCACCGTGGAATCTTAAATGTTCTGCTTTCTTGCATAATCCTACTGACTCTTGAACCAGCATCATCTTGCAACTTGAAATTTTTATCTTGGAAAATGCTTTTTCTAGTGGCAATCACATCAGCAAGAAGAGTGTGAGAGTTACAAGCTTTAACAATCAAACTTCCCTACATTGTCTTTCTTAATGATAATCACTATGTACAAACCCTTCCTTTTTACCCAAGGTATGCTCAGATTTTAATCTAAATCAGTCAATAGACCTACCAGTATTTTCCCCCCAAGTATGGCAATAAGGCAGAATACATTCTTCACCAACTCAATGTTCACAGACAGTTACGCTTCTACTTGCATAGAACAAAAACACATAGAAAATTGGACCAATTTTTTGTCTCTTTTTCTGAAAACAAAAAAGATTTAGCAGTAACAAAGACAACTTTATCCAGATGGTTGTCAGATTGTATTTCATTTACTTATCAATCAGCAGACAAACAGTTACCAAATAAAGCAAGGGCTCATTCCACCAGATCCATTTCAGCTTCTCAGGCCTTTAAAGCAAGATTGCCGATACATACCATTTGTTCAGCAGCAGCATGTGCAAGACATCACACCTTTATCACTCATTACAAAGTAGATTTGGCCTTGAGGAACATGGCCTTCTTTGGGTCCACTGTACTGAAGAATATCCTCCTGTGAGCCACCCAGGAAAGATGGTGCTAGGGACGCTGTCCCATCAGTACAGAATGAAGACGAGACAGGACAACTTCACATAAGGAAGTTATGTACTCACCATAACATTCCATGTGAGTTGTCCATCTCATCTTCATTCTTACATCCCAGCCTCCAACCCCCATCTTTTTAGCTCCTGGAGGATCAAGGATGTTTTTGTGTTGAGTGATATACCTTGCTCCTTGTCCAGGTTTGTAGAATTGATATATATCGAAACATCGAAAACATATTCAGAGGCTCTAAATAAAAATCTGCAAAAGCAACAGAGACCACCAAAGCAGACACCCAAGCAACCTCCACACCCCATCACAAACCATGAAACACGTACTTCACATAATCAGTGTGCCATGCAATCACAGCCCTTAAGGCAAAATAACATACCCAACACACTAGTAATAGGTGACTTTATAGTCAGGCACACTGATGTTCCACTAAGTAGGCTGGACAAGGAGAAGGTTACAGTTAGCTGCCTGTCGGGCGCCAGGATCCACCACATAACACAAGCACTCAAGTCACTCCAGAACAAGTACAAATATGACTCTGTCATTGGCCATGTTGGTGTGAATGACCTGAGACGTACTTCCCTGAACTACATGAAAAGGGACATGGAAGAGCTCTCTGATCATGTAGCCCAGGCCATTATGACCCTGACCCTGAGTAGCATCCTGCCCTCACCAAGAATGATGCCGCAGTATAAAGAAAAAATGATCAATTTCAACAATTGGCTAAGTTTCTGGTGTCATTCAAAGGGGATCCAGTATCTGTCCACCTGGAATGACATGCTCGATAAGCCACATTGCTTTGCAAGAGATGGCTTGCACCTGTCACCCTTAGGCTTTCGAATACTGGTCAAGGCTTTTGCCAGCCCCATAGTGCCTTTTTTAGGCAAGGCTCAAAAGACAAACCCACCACCGTAAATAGCACATGTAACCAAACACTGAGGGTAATGCTACTCAATGCCAGAAGTCTAAACCTCAAAATGCATGCACTCGAAGCACTCCTCAGTATGGAGAACAGCGATATCTATGCAGTAACAGAAACCTGGTTTAAGGCTCCAGAGAGCATCCCAGCACTACTAGGCTATAACTCATACCATACTTTTCAGCCACAGAACCCAGACCGAAACACAAAAGGTGGGGGTGTATCCATATTCATCAAGGATACCCACACCTCCAGGTTAGTGGCACAGCACAATGCCTCATAGATCATCCAAGTGCAACTAACAACAGACAAAACTGCAATTCAAATTCACCATGACCCAGGACCCCAGAAAATATGAAGGTCCTACCAAACACCCTTATATTGGGTGATTTCAATTACCCAAACATTAACTGGGAGAACTACTCAAGTACTAACTCCCTTGACAAGGGCTTCTAAGAGTTTATAAACTCGAATATCTTGGAACTACTGGTCAACACCCCCACCAGAGATGCTAACATATTGGACCTGGTCATCACCAACATGGGTGACCGGTGTCCTACACCGGAGGTCAAACCCTCACTGGTTAGATCAGACCATAGACTAATCACTCTGGATATTCACATTCCGCCCCCCAAACCCAGTCAAGGAAACGACCATGAAAAACTTTTCAAAAGCAAACTTCACATTACTTAAGACCAAGGTGGAAAGGTTCACAGCCCCCATGCTAAAGGACAATGCTGTCCAAGCTGCTGAATCCCTTACAAAGGCACTCTATGAGCACCTGCAAGAATGCATGGACTGTGCTATCCCAAGCAAAACCAAGACTCACTCCTCCAAGAAAAGGAAACCAGTCTGGTGGACCCCTGCCATAAACAAGGTATGCAACAGAAGGAGGAAACTAGTGCAGAAAAGAGTAAAATCCCAAGAAGGAAAGACATCCCTGATTAGTATCAGCAAGAAACTACAATCCCTCATAAAATCATCCAAGGCTAGCTTTGAAAGAAAAATTGCCAAGGACTCCAAAGATAACCACAAAGCGTTCTTTAGCTATGTCAATAACCTAAGTGGAAACTCTCAGATCTGCTATGAGTTAGTGAAGAATGGCACAAAATACACTGAACCGAATTATACTGCCAACATTCTGGCAGACAGGTTTAGTGCAAACTTCACCCCTCTCTCACCCCCTAAAGGGCCCATAACCATACCAGAAGAATGTAGTGCCCCAGCAATCACTGACACACAGGTTAAAACAGCCCTATCCAAAGCCAAAAATACAGCTTCAATGGGACCAGACGGTGTCCCAGGCTGTGTCTTACATGAGCTCCAAAATGAACTAACTCCTCACCTAAACCCACTGTTCAAACCCAGCTTCTCTACAGGCTACTTACCCAAAGAGTGGTGCACAGCAACAGTTATCCCGCTCCACAAAGGTGGAGTCATGATGGACCCCGAGAACCATCACCCTATAAGCCTGACTAGCCTGATCTGCAAGGCTATGGAGTACATCATCATGGAATTCATTAACAGAGACATTGGGAACCTTCAAACATTGGACCCTACCCAGTTTGGCTTTGTTAAGGGCAGATCATGCCTCCTAAACCTGGTGGACTTCTTTGAGACAGTTACCAAAGCTTTAGATGAGGGAAAGGAGGTCCACACAGCCTACCTAGACCTTGCAAAGGCTTTCGACACCATTCCCCATTCTGGTATTATAGACAAGCTCAGCAGCCTGAATATAAACCCCTACATCACGAGATGGGTTGCCAATTGGCTCACAGATAGAATCCACACGGTGAGAGTTGCAGGCTCCAGGTCCGACTCTAAACTAGTTACAAGTGCTGTCCCCCAGGGCTCAGTCCTGGGACCCCTCCTGTTCGGTATATACTTCTCAGAGGTACAGGCAAGCACAGAAGGACTATGGCTGACCAGGTTCACAGACGACTGCAAACTGGGGGTCATAACTGACTCTCCAGCTGATACAGACATCCTCCAGAAGAGTCTCACTGAGACGGATACCTGGTGTCAAAATCATGGCCGTAAGCTAAATGCCAAAAAGTGCATAGTCATCCCCTTTGGAAAAAACAAAGTACCTGCAAACTACCACATACGTGGTAGTCCCCTAAATACAGAAAATGTAATAAGGGATTGGAGACCCAAGTTGATAGTAATCTCTCCTTTGATAACCATATTGCCAAGGTGGTTAGAAAATCCTTCTATGTGGCCCACCTAATCACAAAAGGATTCACATCTAGAACAAAAGAGGTTATTGTGCCCCTCTACTCATCACTCATCAGACCCATCATAGAATACAACGCCCCATTTGGGATGTACCTTACAAGACACCTGCAACAGCTGGAAAGACCACAGAAGTACCTCAACAAGAGGATTACTGGCCTCAAACATATGCCCTATGCAGCCCTCTGAAGAAACTCCAGCTGTACTCGGTTGCATACCGCTTACTCAGAGGTGATCTCTGCCTGACATACAAGGCCATGTCCAACCCAGAATTGATGGATATGCTCCACCTAAAAAAAAATAAATCCCCAAGAGTCACATGCTCAAGGCATCTAAACCTCACCACAACTATAAATAGGACGTGGTGGAGGGATAGAGTCATGTCCCATAGACTCCCTATGCTTTAGAACAGGATTCCAATCTACATTAGGCAGAGCCCCTCACTAACACTCTTCAAGAGAAACCTTGACAAGTGGATGGGGAACAGAAAATTTACCTTTAGAATCACTGCATTGGCTCTGCTGGACAGAGGCATAGGGAACTAATGGCTCTGCTGGACCAAGGCACAGGGAACTAATCTAAGGGGGCAGCAAAAGCCAACACATTCTGGCTAGGCTTATAGATGCCCTTGGGCAGATAGCCTAGCACTTGCCTATGAACCTATGAACCTATATGTATATCTGTATGCAGTTATGGAGTAGAATGTAAATTCACCAACAAACAAGATCTGAGGAAAACACTGCAGCATCATGGGATAGGGATGGAGCCATGAGCTAGTTTCAGATCACAAGCTTTAGTAAGCGGCTGAGTCGGAACCGATGATCAGTTCCAAACCCTTCAATGTAGAATGAAGACGAGATGGACAACTCACATGGAATGTTATGGTGAATACATAACTTCTTTTTTCAGTTCCAGATTTAATATCCTTCAGAAAATACATAATAATGTAAAACCTGCTACTATATCAACTTTTTAAAATTTCTAGAAGCAGTATTTAAAATCTATCCCTATTTTGGGCCTTTGTCCCCCCATTATTTGAAACAATGGCTTTGTCCAGATTCCTTGGGCTAAGAGGTTGAGAGGTATGCTTAGACTTCACCTTCATGATCAAACCACATCAACAGTGCATAAATCCTGATACTCATGCACAGTTGTGGATTATTACACTAACCATATGTAAATCCTGATACCATACACAGTCGTGGATTATTACACCAACCATATGTAAATCCTGATACCATACACAGTCGTGGATTATTACACCAACCATGTGTAAATCCTGATACCGATGCACAGTCTTGGATTATTGCTTAATTATACATATAACTCTAATTAATTTTCTAAACTGTCCATTGTAAACTGAGCATTACCCAAAGGAAAATGTCTGGTTACCACATCCAGCTCAATTAAATTAGTAAAACAAAAGCACAACATGACTAAAACACATTCCAGACCCTCCAAAAATATAGAAAAAAAAAGTAAACCTCCACACATACAAAGTACCATTAAAACACAAACAAGTATAATGCATCTGTTCTGATCCTGAAATTTAACTTGTTTTGCAGGTAGCTAAACATGCAACACGTTTGTTTTATGTCGTAATGCTTAAACAGAATATGAATAACAACAAAATGCATGTAATAAATAAACACATGGTGAAGATTAAAAATATGTTATTTAATGTGTCCTGTGTTTAAAATGTGATATTAGGAAAACAGTTAACTATAAAAAGTATCTTAGCATATACATATACATATATATATCTATATATATCTATATATATATCTATATATATCTATATATATATGTGTGTGTGTGTGTGTGTGTGTGTGTATACATATATAAATATATGTGTTGTGTGTGTTTGTGTGTGTGTGTGTGTGTGTGTGTGTGTGTGTATATATATATATATATATATATATATATATATATATATATATATATATATATATATAATTCATATTTACCCCATTTCCCTTTTAAACCTCTCAGGTGTTTGACTTTTTGTATGAGTTCACCACTTGGAATCCCTTTTGGAGTTTGACCTTCCTATTGTACCAGTTTGGCACCCAAATTCTCCAGACCTGTAAAGAGGGGGTGGCAGACGGCTATCTAAACATTAGGACAGTCAGACAGTCACTATGGTGCTTCCTGTTAACATTCCTCTGGCTGGCAGACAATGTATTATAAGCCTTTCAGAGAAGTTTTCACTGAGAATGTACCAATCAAAACTGATTACTTCAAACCTTCCCTCAGACATAAAAACACAGAACTTTTACATAATTGCTTGATGCAGAGAAAGCATATACTGTCATACACAGGCAATAAGATTGCCATGTCTTGTTGCTTTCCACAAAAATAGCATCACTCCCTACATCTCTAGCAAGACCATGGCCATAATCTCCTCCTTTGTGAAAACTGTGCCATCTCTGGCACTGCTCCTTTTCTAACTCCTGCCTTTAGATACGAGTAGCTTGGGAATGGAAGTGGTAGCCACTCCTCCTAACTCCTCCCTTTAGATATGAGTGGCTTGGGAATGGAAGTGGTAGCCACTCCTCCTAACTCCTTCCTTTAGATATGAGTGCCTTGGGAATGGAATTGGTAGCCACTCATCTTAACTCCTCCCTTTAGATATGGGTGGTTTGGGATTGGAAGTGGTAGTCACTCCTCCATCAGCATTACCTGATCCAGAAATTGTACTTGAAAGATAGCAAAAACTTTTATAACATTTAATTATTAACTGAATATTTTGCCTGTTGGTAAACCTCTGGCTGAATTGTGTTAATTGGCTGCTGGCTAGTGGGGGCTGGTTCTTTTGTGCTTTTTTAAAAAAAAAGTTATCTAAGGTTGCATCTTCTGGTATTTAAGCCCTAACTTTGAGAAGATTTCTGTCTATACACACTGAGCAGAGTGGAGGAGGGGCCTTGACTACAACTCGGATCTGAGATATATATGTATCCTTTTTTTTTTTGGCTTATTTATACTGATTATTGTTTCTAGCAATTTAATCTGCATGGGTAACTGATTTGTTTGCAGTTAAAAGCATTCTGTAGAGTCTCTTTGTTCCTTTATCTTTTTAAAAACTTTCATTTTGTGGCTTTCTGTAGTGTTTACTGTCTAAAGAGTGTAGGCTAATGGCTCTTGCCACCACTATAGTGCCTTTTTTAGGCAAACTTCAAAGGACAAAACCACCACCGTAACAGGTACAAGCATGCAAAATCTGAAGGTAATGCTACTCAATGCTAGAAGTCTAAACCTCAAAATGCACACTCTCGAGGCACTCCTAAAAATGGAGAACATTGATATCTGTGCAGTAACTGAGACCTGGTTCAATGCTCCAGAGAGCACCCCTGCAATACCAGGCTACAACTCTTACCACACTGTTCGGCCACCAAACCAGGACAGAAACACTAAAGGTGGAGGAGTGTCAATATTCACCAAGGATATTCACACCACCAGGCTAGTTGGCCAACACAATGTGTCTGAAATTCTCCAAGTGCAACTAACACTAGGTAAGACTGCAATCCAAATTGTAGCTTGCTACAGATCCCCAGCCATACCCCAAGATTCTCACTACACCTTTCTAAACATACTGGAAAATATTAAGATATAACCAAACACCCTAATACTGGGTGATTTTAACTACCCTGCCATTAACTGGGAAAACTACTCATGTCCCAACACCTTTGCTAGCGGTTCTTGGAATTCATAAATTCCAACTCCCTGGATCAACTAATCCATAGTCCCACCAGGGGCTCCAATATCCTAGACCTGGTCATTACCAACATGGGAAATCAATGCTCCATACCTATGGTCACCCCCTCATTAGTCAGGTCTGACCATAAGCTAATCACCCTTAACATCCACATCCCACCCCCACCCCCCAGTAAAGAAACCACCATAAAAAACTTCTCCAAAGCCAACTTCATGCTACTCAAGTCAGAAGTGACAAACTTCATGACACCCATGCAGACGGGAACTGAAAGTTTAACTGCTGAATCCTACACTGAGGCACTGTACGAGCACATCCACTCATGCATGAATCGTGCCATCCCAAATAGAACCAAAATGCACTCATCCAAAAAAAGGAAGCCAATCTGGTGGTCCCCTGCCATAAACAAACTTTACAACAAAAGGAAGAAACTTTTGCAGAAAAGAGGAAAATCCCAGGATGCAAAAAACTCCCTTACTAGCCTCAGTAAGAAACTGAGATGCCTCATAAAATCCTCCAAAGCTAGTTACGAAAATAAAATTGCCAAAGATTCCAAAGACAACCACAAAGCATTCTATAACTATGTCAAGAATCTAAATGACAATGCTCAGATCTGCTCTGAGCTAAAACAGAATGGCATTAAATATACTGATCTGAAGGATATTACCAATATCCTGGCAGATCGATTCAGTGCCAACTTCACCCCCCTCTCACCCCCTAAATGGCCCATCTCAATACCAGAAGATTGCCAAATTCCAGTAATAACGGCCACACAGGTACAAAACGCACTCTCTAAAGCCAAGAATACAGCATCCATGGGACCAGATGACATCCCGGGCTTTGTACTACATGAACTACAATATGAACTGGCACCTCACCTAAGTGTCATGTTTAATCATAGCCTCACCTCAGGTTTCATGCCCACTGAGTGGCGCAGAGCTACAGTTATCCCAATCCACAAGGGGGGATCCACCTTGGATCCCAGAAACTACCGTTCCATCAGTCTGACAAGCCTTATCTGCAAGGCCATGGAGCGTATTATCATGGTACTTATAAACAAAGACATTGGCAACCTTCAAACACTGGACCCCACCCAGTTTGGGTTTGTGAAGGGCCGATCTTGTCTCCTGAACCTGATTGACTTCTTTGAATCAGTCTCCAGAGCCATGGACAAGGGTAAGGTGGTCCAAACAGCCTATCTAGACCTTGCCAAGGCCTTTGACACCATCCCCCACTCTGGAATCATAGATAAACTTACTAAGTTGGGCATTAATCCCTGTGTCACCCAATGGGTTGCTAAATGGCTTACTGACAGAACCCACACTGTAAAAGTAGCCGACTCCAAATCCAGCTCCAGACAAGTGACAAGTGGAGTACCTCAGGGTTCAGTCCTGGGGCGCTCTTGTTTGGCATCTACTTCTCTGAAGTACAGATCAACACTAAGGGACTCTGGCTAACAAAGTTTGCAGATGACTGCAAACTGGGAGCCATTATTGAATCCCAAATGATGTGGATACTCTACGAAGGGCCTTACAGAAACAGATGCTTGGTGCCAGAGCCATGGGCTCAAGCTCAATGCCAAGAAATGTATTGTTATCCCTTTGGGAAAAACATGTATCCATGAATTACCATATAGGTGGCAGTAAACTAAACACAGAAAGTGTGATAAGAGACTTAGGGACACAGGTGGACAGTGGTCTCACCTTCGATAACCACATCGCCACAACAGTCAGGAAATCCTTCTATGTGGCACACCTCATCACGAAGGGCTTTTCATCCAGAAAAAGGAGGTCATTGTCCCACTGTACTCATCCCTCATTAGACCCATTATAGAATACAACGCCCAATTTGGTATGTACCTCTCAAGACATCTGCAACAACTGGAAAGGCCTCAGAAATACCTCACTAAAAGAATCACAGGCCTAAAGCAGATGCCCTACGCTGACCGCCTTAAAAAACTCCAGCTATACTCTGTCGCATATCGTCTACTCAGAGGCAATCTCTGCTTAACATACAAGGCCATGTCAAACCCAGAGCTGTTGGACATGCTACACTTACAGAAATCCCAATCCCTCAGAGCTACACACTCCAGGGATCTAAAGCTTGTCATCACAATAAACAAAACATGCTGGAGGGATAGGTTCCTGACCCAGAGACTCCCCAGACTCTGGAATAGATTGCCCATACATGTCAAGCAGAGTGCCTCTTTGGACCTCTTCAAGAGGAACCTTGACGATTGGATAGGAGAAAGGAAATTCACCCCAGGGATCACGTCAGTCGCCCTGCTAGACAGGGGTCCAGGAAAGTAAATAATGTGGGAAGAAATAGCCAGGGAATTGTTATGGCTAGGCTTGTATAGGCCCTAGGGCTGATAGCCTAGTACCAAACTATGAGCCTATGTAGTATTGGTTCCTACCCTCCCTCCCTGTTGGTGTTTTGTTGTTATACTTGGTGGCTTTGCAATTGCCCGCCCCTACTGTAAATTTGATCTGGGACACTCCTCCCAGTCTAGTGTCATTAGCTCATTCAACCTAATACAGAGAAAACATCTGAGAAGGCCTTCTGTTCCTCCTTTCTCCCTTTCAAAAAAAAATTGCCTGAATCTCCTTGTGTTCTGACTGTGCTTCTCAAACATTTTGGAAATATAGTGCATTTATTGTAACTGTATTTGCATTAATATTGCTACAACTCAAGTGCTCTAGGTTGCACTGCATCTGAATTGTTTGTGTGTTTCAGCTACTTTTTTGTATATATAGACTTCTCTGTATATGTAGACTAGCTACGTATTCTGCTGTATTACTGCCTCTTAAATCGTTTTTCAGTTGTGCACTTGCCTTGCTTCATTTAAAATGTTTTAAATTGCTAATTTTGTATAGTTTTAATTGCATTTACTCGTGTGTGTTAGCCTTTTCTGTGTTTATTTACTGTATTATTGCATTGTTTAGCCTGTTTTAACAAAAAAAAAAGTACTATCTTGTTTGTTCATTTCCCACCTTTTCTAGCCAGTCCAGATCCCAGGCTTTGCTTGTCTCAGGACTTTATTTTCTGTGTTCAGAGCTATCCAGACCTTGCTGTGGTAGAGGAAAGTCCTACTGCTTACCAGTGGGAGTGGTGAGCATTGTACTGCCTATCTAACACTAGAGGAGTGGTTTCCAGCTCTGAAATTATAATTTTATTAGCCTTTTTGGACTGATTTCTATCCCTTTCAAATTTCTGGCTTAAAAACACTTGTGTTTGTACATTTTTCGCATTGTGCAGCACTGTGAGGCTACAGTTAAACTATTCCAGAAGCCAGAAAGGCTGCTCTTCAAATTTTCCCTTAGAACTAGCTGGTTTCTCAGTAGTATCACTAAAATCTGAACCCCTGTGACTAACACTTGCTCTAGAACCTGCTGGAAAGCACTAGGAAGACAGAAACTGATACAAGCACTCAACTCTCCTTGTCAATAAGGAGAAATTAATCGTAGGCACTAAACAGCTGATAACTGCAAGTACCTTGCAAAGGTAAGGGAAAACAGCTCTTATACTTTACAAAAAAAGCACCTAAACAAGCATGTCCAAGGTCAGCTTCCAGTGATTTCTCCTGTCCACCTTGTGAATCTGGGCATACTGGGGTAATGCGGCAACTGCCTCATGTACACAGACAACCCTCTCCTCCTACCACCCAACACTACAACCTGCGAGAGATGCACTTACATAGCCAAACTGGAAGCAAAGCTCTCTCCGGCCAAGATTGTGCTAGACAGTCAAGAGGAGAAGGTTAACACCTGCACTACACCTCAAGCAACTCATAGCCCTTCAAAATCCACACCATCAACACCCACACATAACAACACTAAACCCACATATGCAGAGGCCATTAACATTAACCTGCCCAAGCAACAAGGACCTCCGAAGCTGAAACGCAAACACACACCAGTCACAACCAAAGTGACACATAGCTCACAACATCACCCAACAACAGCCCCAAAGGCAAGACAATCATAGGTGACTCTATAGTCAGGCACACTGATGTCCCACTCACCAAGCTAAACAAGGAGAAAATTACAGTCAGCTGCCTGTCGGGTGCCTGGATCCACCACATAATGCATGCACTCAAGTCACTCCACAACAAGTACAAATACGACTCTTTCATTGTCCATGTTGGAGTGAATGACTTGAGACGTACCTCCCTGGACTACAAGAAAAGAGACATGGAAGAGCTCTCAAATCATGTGGCCCAGGCAGGTATGACCCTAACCCTGAGTAGCATCCTACCTTCACCCAGAATGATACCACAGTATAAGGACAAAATGACTGACTTCAACAATTGGCTAATCTTCTGGTGTCATTCAAAGGGGATCCAGTATCTGTCTGCCTGGGAAGACATGATTGACAAACCACGATGCTTTGCCAGAGATGGTCTGCACCTGTCACCCCTGGGATTCAGGTTACTGGCTAAAGCTCTTGCCACCCCTATAGTGCCTTTTTTAGGCAAGGTTCAAAGGACAAAACCACCACTGTAACAGATACAAGCATGCAAAATCTGAAGGTAATGCTACTCAATATTAGAAGTCTAAACCTCAAAATGCACTCTCTCGAGGCACTCCTAAAAATGGAGAACATCGATATCTGTGCAGTAACTGAGACTTGGTTCAAGGCTCCAGATAGCACCCCTGCAATACCAGGCTACAACTCTTATCACACTTTTCAGCCACAAATCCAAGACCGAAACACTAAAGGTGGAGGAGTGTCCATATTCACCAAGGATATTCACACCTGCAGGCTAGTTGCCCAACACAATGCATCTGAAATTCTCCAGGTGTAACTAACACTAGGTAAGACAGATCCCCCACCATGCCCCAAGATTCTCACTACACATTTCTAAACATACTGGAAAATATTAAGATACAACCAAACACCCTAATACTGGGTGATTTCAACTACCCTGCCATTAACTGGGAAAACTACTCAGGTACCAACTCCTTTTCCCAACGGTTCTTGGAATTCATTAATTCCAATGCCCTGGATCAACTAATCCATTGTCCCACCAGGGGCTCCAATATCCTAGACCTGGTCATTACCAACATGGAAGATAGATGCTCCACACCAGTGGTCACCCCCTCATTGCTCAGGTCTGACCATAAGCAAATCACCCTTGACATCCACATCCCACCCCCACCTCCCCAGTAAGGAAGCCTCCTTAAAAAACTTCTCCAAAGCCAACTTCATGCTATTGAAGTCAGAAGTGACAAACTTCATGACACCCATGCAGACGGGATCTGAAAGTTCGACTGCAGAATCCTACACTAAGGCACTGTACGAGCACATCCACTCATGCATGAATCGTGCCATCCCAAATAGAACCAAGATGCTCTCCTCCAAAAAAAGGAAGCCAATCTGGTGGTCCCGTGCTATAAACAAACTATACAACAGAAGGAAGAAGCTGTTGCAGAAAAGAGGAAAATCCCAGGATGTAAAAAACCCCCTCACTAACCTCAGTAAGAAGCTGATATCCCTCATAAAATCCTCAAAAGCTAGTTGCAAAAATAAAATTGCCAAAGATTCCAAAGACAACCACAAGGCATTCTATAGTTATGTCAAGAATCTAAATGGCAATGCTCAGATCTGCTCTGAGCTTCAACAGAATGGCATTAAATATACTGATCCCAAGGATATTGCCAATATCCTGGCAGATCGATTTAGTGTCAACTTCACCTCCCTCTCACCCCCTAAAGGGCCCATCTCAATACCAAAAGATTGTCAAATTCCGGTAATCACGGCCACACAGGTAAAAACTGCACTCACCAAAGCTAAGAATACAGCATCCATGGGACCAGATGACATAACAGGCTGTGTACTACATGAACTACAAAATGAACTGGCACTTGTCATGTTTAATCATAGCCTCACCTCAGGCTTCGTGCCCACTGAGTGGTGCCCAGCTACAGTTATCCCACTCCACAAGGGGGGATCCACCTTGGATCCTGGAAACTACCGTCCCATCAGTCTGACGAGCCTGATCTGCAAGGGCATGGAACGCATTATCATAGAACTTATAAACAAAGACATTGGCAACCTTCAAACACTAGACCCCACCCAGTTTGGGTTTGTGAAGGGCTGATCTTGTCTCCTGAACCTGACTGATTTCTTCTAATCAGTCTCCAGAGCTGTGGACGAGGGTAAGGCAGTCCACACAGCCTATCTGGACCTCGCCAAGGCCTTCGACACCATCCCCCACTCTGGAATCATAGATAAACTTACTAAGCTGGGCATAAATCCCTATGTCACTCGATGGGTTGCCAACTGGCTTACTGACAGAACCCACACTGTAAAAGTAGCCAATTCCAAATCCAGCTCCAGACAAGTGACAAGTGGAGTACCTCAGGGTTCAGTCCTGGTGCCACTCTTGTTTGGCATCTACTTCTCTGAAGTACAGGCCAACACTAAGGGACTCTGGCTAACAAAGTTCGCAGATGACTGCAAACTGGGAGCCATTATTGAATCCCCAAATGATGTGGATATTCTACAAAAGGGCATTACAGAAACAGATGCCTGGTGCCAGAGCCATGGACTCAAGCTTAATGCCAAGAAATAGTTATCCCCTTTGGTAAAAAACATGTACCCATGAATTACCACATAGGTGGCAGTACATTAAACATCGAAAGTGTGATGAGAGACTTAGGGATACAGGTGGACAGTGGTCTCACTTATGATAACCACATTGCCACAACACTCAGGAAATCCTTCTATGTGGTACACCTCATCACTAAGAGCTTTTCATCCAGAAAAAAGGAGGTCATTGTCCCACTGTACTCATCCCTCATTAGACCCATTATAGAGTATAATGCCCCGTTTGGTATGTACCTCACAAGACATCTGTAACAGCTGGAAAGGCCACAGAAATACCTCACTAAAAGAATCACAGACCTAAAGCTGATGCCATTTGCTGACCATCTAAAAAACCTCCAGCTATACTCTGTGGCATATCGTCTACTCAGAGGTGATCCCTGCTTAACATACAAGGCCATGTCAAATCCTGAGCTGTTGGACATGCTCCACTTAAAAAAATCCCAATCCCTCAGAGCCACACGCTCCAGGGTTCTAAACCTTGTCATCACAATGAACAAAACATGCTGGAGGGACAGGTTCCTGACTCAGAGTGTCATGTCAAGCAGAGCGCCTCCTTGGCCCTCTTCAAAAGGAACCTTGATGATTAGATGGGAGATAGGAAATTCACCCCGGGGATCATGTCAGTCTCTCTGCTAGACAGTGGTCCAGAGAAGTAAATATTGTGGGAAGAAATATCCAGGGAATTGTTATGGCTAGGCTTGTATAGGCCCTAGAGCCAATAGCCTAGTACCAACCTATGAACCTATATAAACATAATGAATGATTCTTATTACTATGCATACCTGCTATGTATACCTGCTTCCTTGTATATAACTACTACCTGCGTATAGCATGCATAATGTACATAGTGTAAAAAATGATAACTTCAGACTACTACACTTACATAATTTGTGTGTCCGATTACTTATTTTTCTGAGAACTTATTCTTCTTTAATCTTCATACAATGTTGATGTACTTAATTATTTATTTATTTGTTTAATTAAATTACTTAATTTAATTAATTAATTAATTTATTTATTAATTAATTTATTTATTTATTTAATGTATTTATCTTATCCACATCTTTTCTAGTAGAAGCATTCTTAAAAGGGGCAGCTGCAGTGGTGCAGCGGTTAGCGTTGCTGCCTCACAGCAAGAGGTTGTCTGGTTCGATCCTTGGCTGGGGTGCCTTCTGTGTGGAGTTTGCATGTCCTCCCTATGGTCGCGTCGGTTTCCTCCAGGTGCTCCGGTTTCCTCCCACATCCCAAAGACATGCTGTAGGTGGACTGGACACTCTAAATTGGCCTCAGGCATGAGTGTGTGCATGTGTGTGCCTTCTGTGGAAGGTTGGGTGCCCTAGGCTGGCAACTCAACACTGTAAAACTCCACTGCCAATCATGAGTGGACAGGTGATCCGTTGTGGCGACCCATAACTGGGAAAAGCCAGAAGAAGTAAAAGTTATGTAATTTGGAATGTGCATTTCTCACCAGGCATCTCCACTCTAAATAGGTTATGCCCAGTCAGACCCACAATCAAAAAATAAATAAATAATGCAGATTCTTCTATATGTAATTAGAAGTACAGTAACATATGTAAAACAAATGAGGAAGCACTGTTTTTTTGACAGGTATCGAGTTGTTTTCCTCTGCTGATAGCTGAAATGCAATACAGCTATTCCTGGTACAGCTGTACTGGAACTAGAAAAGTGGCCGGTATATAAAGACAACAAAAATGAACTGGACACTAGTTTATCCAGGTAAAGCATAGCCAAGACCCTGGCTGCTTGAGCATCATAATATTTTTCTTCTTCTTGCCTGACATTCCTTATTGGAACTGATGTTTAACATAACCAGTGAACTAGCACGTGGTGCAAATGTAGAAGTCGATAGCAACTTTAAAAATACAGTGCTATGGTTAGTTATATGATGTGGAACGTCAAAAAATAAATAAATAAATAAAAAACAGCAGTAGTTAAATGCCAGAGAATATGAAAATGACAGTCTGTTAATGGCTTGAAAGAAAATAGGTTTGCTTGAAGAAACATAAACCAGCATTTAAAAAATATACAAATACTCTCCAAATTATATCAAGTATTATGAAGAAATAATGGTATCTTCCTGAACATAAGGGCAGTTAAATGGTACTGCCTCAGATATTTAAACAGCTTAAAGGAAATAAAGATAATAAAAGCAAAACAATGCAAAAGGATGCTAATCTTCCTTTGGGAGTTAAAACATTAATGGCTGGCTTTTGTTGTTGCTGTAGAAACTGTAGTTGTATGTGCTATTTGCACTCTTGACCTAAAAAAGTAAAATGTACTGCCAGACTATTGCATTCTTTCCTGTTTATGGCTATTTTCTCAGCTCACAATCATTGAATATAACTAAGTTATAAAAGCAAGGCCATAACGAGTAAATGACATAGATCTTCAGTGTAATCTACACAATGTTTTGTGCTGTGAGAGAGGAGCTTCATGAATGAGAAACAAATGACGCTCTTATCACCCCAATTCTCTCAATTTAACACGTATTCTTCTGAGTAAACATGGACATTTTTTTTAGATCTTGACAGTTTAAATTTTGGAGAAATGCCTCTATTTTATTTTCCAAACTTTTGCTCCATCCCTCCTAAAATTCACCATTATTTTGAGAAATATTAATTTAATTGTACCAGCATTTATAAAGTGTTCATAATTTCCGGCCTTTTTCCTAATTATACTGGTTTTAGTGGTGCTGTTATAATCTTAAAATACAGACCCAAACTCGATTATTTCACATTTGTGCATCTGTTTTGTTATGAATACAGAAAGTGAAATTCATTAAATCCAGTTTTTGCAAACCCACCGAAGTGAAAACTGTCATTTCTTCTCATTATCTTAACCTGCAAAAACAATGTTTTCCATTGTGAAAAGTCACAGATTTATACATGAAATACAACTACAAGCCCATCATTACAGAAAAAAATGAGACAAGCAATACAGTATGTCTTTAACATTGGGGAAACAAGCAAGGAAGTTATTCAATGAATGAATGAATGAATTTGCAAGGGCGAGTTTCTCAAATGAAATAATAGCATTCGACTTTAATAAGAAGCATTTAAAACAAAAAAACAATAAATTGCATTAAACAACAGATGGTAAGCATATGTCCAAGAACTTTCCCATTTTTTTCGCACAGAGTAAGAGTATGGCAGTACTGACTGTCACCTACCTTATACGAAGTATGTTTTAGGTTCATAGGTTAGTACTAGGCTAACTGCCCTTCCGATCCATTTTAAGCCTAGCCAGTTATGCCTCGTGAGACTCAACCCTGCACCTTGTGTTTGTAAGGTAAACACCTTAACCATTAGGCCACCCTCCCAGCCCCTTTTGCTCTGTCATTTTGCATATTTGAGTTGCATTACTGTATGCCACACCTCCACTTCTGTGATAACATTTTTTTCTATCAATACTCTAGATTAGTATTAAATGGAGAAGGCAAGTCAGCTCTGAAAATAGAAATCAGTTCTCTGTTTTGTCATATGGAGCATGAAAGGTGCGTGCATGTGTATGGTGAGTCAAGGAATCTGATATCTGTCATTATATATGCTGGTCCCAACAGTAAACAAATGCAATGATACATTTTTCCATGCTAGTACACTCATAGAGTCAAGTCATAATGGTGGGGTGAGGTGCTCATGTTATTCATGTGTTCAGTTGTCATTCCTGGAGGCATCAAACCTGTAAGCATAATATTCATGGGGAAAAGCATTCATACATGATACGGAGACACTGGCATCCAGGCAGCCATCAGAAGTTTGGTGCCTTGCTGAGTTTACAACAGGGCAATTTGCCTTTGTTTTCCAGCATATCAACTCTCTCATCTGGATTTCACATGTGTGACATCCTGTGCTGATTACGGGCACTGGGCAAACCACTCAGTGACAGATTTAACTCACTCCTAACTCTCATTCCAATCTGAATTCAGAATTGTGACTCATGGTAGTTCAAAGTTAACTCTAATTTAACAGAAAAGTGCATACATTGCCTTGCTGCAGAGTAAATCTGCAGCTGAAATGAATAAGTGATGTCTTACTTTAATATAAAATCCTAAAGGAATAATCTTAGTTCCCTGCATATTGCAGACTTTGGTATGGAATTCTTAAAGCTTGCTATTACACATAAAGTCTTTTAATAAGATTTTGAAAGAAATATGAGCTTCGACTTTTTTCACACTTTTGTGGCTTCCTCTGCCTTCTGAGTTACTGTCTTTACTTTCACTTGTCTTCAAGAAGACTTACTGGGTTTTATGAATAAATATGCAGCATCTGTAGACACAGTTCTCTGTCAATATCCGGGCAATAATGAGGCAGGTACTTCACTTCTATTTTATGAAATCAGGCATAATGAAAGTCCCCTTCAAATGAGTCATGCTAAACATAAGGAAGTTGTAGGTTAAAAGGCACATACTAGGCCATTGGACTACAGACTGTTACAGAACCATCCAATAACCAGAGGTCAGAATCAAACTCTGTACCTTAAATCTTTAAAGTAAATACCTTAATTGTTTTGCCAACTCTCTCCTGATACTATGTAATCTGTCTATAGACTATTCAATATCCAGAAGGTGAACAAAGGTGAGAATCAATCCATGTACCTTATGCTTAAGAAGTAGACACCGTAAGCATTATGCCAGCCCTCCTAGTAGATTAGAGAGTGATCCATGCTTTAGCATTATGTAAAACCTGCTGAGGGTGAGTTACACTTGAGGTCTTCAAAGTGTGTGGTGGTTCATTTTTTCTGGAAAAGCCTGCAATACATAATGTAAACCATTTTTTTTTCCATAATAAATTTTTATTGATATATATTTTCAAAATACAATAAAATCACACACATAATTCACTGCTATTACTATCAAAACTATATACAATATCTACATGAAATGCTTCCATATAAAAATCGTCATTATTCCAAAAAAGAAGACACCAGGGAAGAAAAACAAAGCCAAAACATTTGTAGAAGTACTTTGCGTCCATACATATCATACATGTTTTCAAAACATTGTTTCCTCCACATATACATCCAAACTTTAATATATTCCTAATAACAGTATTATGCTAATATAATGTTAAAAACCTTTTCCCATATTTTCGTGTTATTAATATTTTTGTTACTTTGCTTCAGGAGTAATTTATGTGCTAATATATGCTTTATAGCCACAAGCTTGAAATTATCCCATGATGTCTTGTCTGGTTCTAACCAATTTGTAGCTATATATAACTTCATCAGCAAAAAAATATTCATACATATTATAGTTTGTGACCTAGAGAGCTCTCTTGGAGGAACATGTAGAATCATAAATTCCCATGATAACGTTGAACTTTGATAACCCATCTTTTGTAGTTGTGCTCTAAGAGAGTTCCAAAGTTTATATATACACTTGCAGCTCCAGAACATATGAAGAAGATCCGCCGTTTGATTTGTGCAATATGGACAAGTTGGAGAATTCCTAGGATTAAATTTATGTAACCTAAGACGAGTATAATAAGCATTATTCCAAATCATCAACTGCGTATACATCAACTTTTGAAAAGAGACCGATTTTATTGTTAAATCAATTGCTTTTAATACCTGATTATCTGCTACTGTCATTTTGTTTACCCAATACCCTGACAACAGGGTTTTATCCTGGAATTTTAAATCTTTAATTAATTTATTTGTTGTTGTTATAAATTTGACCTCCTGTTGGAGAGCCTGCCACAATTCAGAGCATTTATCCACAATTCCGACTACCGGTTTAAAGTTTTCAAAATGACTCAGAGCAAGTTCTCTGATTTGTCTCATGACAACCATATAACTCTTAGGAAGATTCAATTCCTGTCTAACTTGCGAAGCCGATAAATGAAATTTATTAAAAACATCAATCAGAGTCAAATTAACTATTAATGGGAATTTACTAAGATCAATCAACTGATTATTTAGTTTAAAATTGGGATTCCTATGGAAAGACTGAAAAACCATCATATATTGCAACAAGTCTACTGATTGGAATAAATTTTGCAAAGATGACACATATGTTTTTAAGTGGTCCATAATCCCATACTTTATCAAACTACTTTTATCCAAAAAGGGTAAAGCTTTAGGATTTATGTTCCGATCTAGAATATGCTTGTAATTCAAGACCACCCAAGTTGGTATCCACTTTGTACTAATTACCTCGTAAGTAGCAATTCTTAAACACCTGTTGGCATTCACAATTAAATAGTATACTTCAAAATTCTGTAACTCAAGTCCTCCTCTACTCTTCGGGGTCATTCATTTCTCATACGATATTCTAGTTTTCTTTGGCTCCCAAATAAATTTAGCTAGATCTTTATGAATTTGTTTAAAAACTGTCTTTGTAATTGATACTTGAGCAGACCTAAAGATATACAACATTTGTGGTAATATATTAATTTTCACTATTGATACTTTTGCCAATACCGGTAGTCTTAAATTCCTCCATCTGCCACAATCAGCTACTATTAGTTCCCAAACTCATTTAATATTATTACTATAAAAGTCCTTATTATCCGTAGAGAAGCTAATACCCAAATATTTGATATTTTCTTTACACGATATCTTCCCCACCAGGGACATTAATGAAAAAGGTTTAGGGGTTCTTAATGGGAAAATACTAGTTTTCTCCAAATTAATTTTGTAATTAGAGACTTCTGAAAATTCATTTATAACATTTAATATCTTTTCACTATCAGAAATTGGGGTTGTACAATAAATAATAAGATCATCAGCAAATGCCGACATTACTAATTCATTCCTATAAAGTATTGGTGCATTATGATACAGATTTTGCTTAATATATAAAAATAGAGGTTCTAAATAAAGGTTAAACAATAAGGGGGACAAAGGGCAACCCTGCCATGTACCATTTTTAATCTGTATTCTTTTAGAATAACTCCTATTAATATATAACGTAGTATACGGATTACTATATAATATTTGTAGTATCTGAATAAATTCCTGTGGCATATTGAAATAAGGCAACACATCAAACAAAAAGTTTATATCCACTCTATCAAATGCTTTCTGAGCATCTATTATAAGGGCATAAATATTAGAGTTGTTTTGTTTAGCATACATCATCATATTATGTAGTATAAGTGTGTTATCACTAGTTTGTCTAGTTGCCATAAATCCAGCCTGTTCCTTAGAAATTAAATGGATTATAATCTTTTTTAATCTACATGCTATAATGGTAGTTAGAATTTTCATATCCACATTTATTAATGCTATTGGCCTGTAATTATCCGGGCTTTGGGGGTCTGAATAAGCTTTATGTATAAAGATTGTTTTTGACGCATTAAGGTGAGGGTCACTAATTTTATTTCTGATTATGTAGTTAAATACATGAGACAATATTTTACCAAAACTATCAGCAAACTCTTTATAAAATTCAACTGTCAAACCATCAGGACCTGGTGACTTATGTACTTTCATATGTTGAATTACGTATACTATTTCCTATGAAGATATAGGTTTAATCAGATCACCTTGCAGACTCTCTTCTAATTTTGGAAAATTAATTTTTTGCAAGAATCTTTTATTCTGTTTATGTATAGACCTATCAATTTGACCCTCATAAACCTTGGTATAGATTTCTTCGAAAATATCAATAATATCCTCAGTTTTAGAATACACTGTGTCATTGCATTGTATTTCCGAAATATGTACAGTTGTTTTTGATTGATTTATAATCCTTGCCAATGCTTTTGACGGTATTTGAACATTATTGGCATATTTCACTAAACACCTATGCTCCTGAAGTGTTACTCTACTATTATGCAGCAAGAAGAGATCCCTTTGACATTTCAACATTTCCTTCTCTGTTTGAGCATTAAAATTCTGAATCAGTTCTTTCTTGAGTAGCTTCACTTTTGTTTCTAATTTTTGAATATCATTGTTTTGCCTTTTCTTATAATATGAGGCTTTTTGCAAAAGAAATCCTCTAATTTGTTTAGCTGCTGCCCACTCAATATCAGGAGTATGTTCCTGAAGCTTCATCCTATCTGTTAAACCTTCCAGATATTTTACAATTCCATCTATTATATCCTTTTTATTTAACAGATTTGGATTAAGTGACCAATTGTAACCTCTATGCATTCTTGTATCTTTTAAATCTTTAGAAAACCTTAACGAAATTTTTGAGTGATCCGATAGATATAGAGTATGTATAACCACTACTGGTTCCAAATTAATTCATGCTTTAGATACCAAGAAAAAATCTATCCTAGACCACATTTTGTGGCATGGTGAATAGAAGGTATACTTAATTGCATTATTAATATTATGTGCATAACAAAAGGGGTCATATAATTGAAAATCTTCCTTGAAGTCATTTAATGCTATCCCGGCCTGCTTATTAAATGCTCTTTGTGGACAAGACCTATCCAACTTTGGATTTTGATAGGTATTCCAATCCCCACCCACAATAAAATAATAACCATCATACTGTGTTAAGATTGGATATAATGATGTTATGAAACTCTGTTGGTCATTACATGGTGCATATATGTTCAAAAGTAAAAGAGGTTTATCAAACGCATTATCTGATAAAATAACATAACACCATTGCCCATTTTGATCCACTTTAGAGTCTAAAATCTTGTCTTTGTATTGAGTTTTAATAATTATAGCTACTCCAGCACTGTTTGTCTTACCTTCTGATGCCACTACCGCTCTAATCCAGTTCTTTTTCCTAATATCATCCCACTGATCATTTAACAAGTGTGTTTCTTGTAAAAATGCAAACAGTGCTTTGTCCTGTAGCAATATGTGTAGTAACAGCTTCCTCTTCTTCAAGTTCTGGAGCCCTTTAACATTCCATGAGTCTAATTCCCACATTGACAGGTCTAATTATCCAATAATAGTATAAAAGGGAAATTATCCAATGGATATGTATTAACTACATACTAAACATAATCTGGAAGCATTTTCTACATCCCGTCCCCAGCTAGTGCCTACCCACTTTACCCCTGGACCAGGACTTATATAGGTCTGGTATGTGAAAAAACATAAACAAGGTTAAAAACACAAACATATTTAAAAGCTTCATGTAATAAAACTTAAAACATTTCCTAAACTTACAACCTATATATTCTAACTTAGCTACTACAAAGTCTAAACTAAACATTCCCTAACAAACACTGCTATTGCTCTACAGCTTATGTTCCAACTATTAATTAAGCAAATCTCTATTGTAAGGTATTACCATTTAAAGAAAAAAATTTAATATATTAACTAGCTACTTATACCTACCCCAAATACCTCTTTTGTTACAATCATTATTTATATACCACTTTTATTGAGAGAGAGAAAGAAAGAAAAAAGAAAACAAAAAAAAACAGACAGAAAAAAATAAATACATCCCACATTATAATTCTGTACCATACACAGTGCCTGCAACTACCAATTATCAAAGTTTTGCAATTGCATGCTTTAGTTCCTAACTATACTGACATTAGTTGTCTGATTAACACCACCCAGTAGCCACTATTTACCTATTTATATTCATATATATAGTGCTATACCTTGCACCCACTGCAGATATTGTAAAAATATAATTTGGTTCAAAACTATAAGCATAAGGAAAAAGAAACAGGAAAAACAGATGTTATTATATGCTTCATGTTCATATTCTAATGTTATTTACTTGTTAAAAAAACATTAACACATTATGTCAGTTCTTTTCGGCTTCTCAAACCAGGAAACCATCAGTAATACTCGCGACGGGGGACCGCTTTCGCAGCCAGACCACAGGAAGTGTTACATCAAAATCCACACTCTCAGCTGCATTCGAGAGATTTCCTGTTTACCACTCGACGAAAAAAGTTCGTAGAGGTCATAAAAGTTCGGAAAACGGCCAGCAGACCCTCGGATTATCGCAAACAAACAAGTTTTATTGCTTTTACAGAGGCCTAAACGACTTAAGCAGGGAACAAAGGATTACCTAAGCCTCGAAGTATAGTACATACTGGATCTGACCTCAGGAGCATGCCAGTCTCAACGGAAGTTTCTTTCAGCCCTCTGATGCAGGTAAAACTTTAAAAACCTTCAGAAACACTCCCTTTGCCTCGTTTTTTAGTAGAAACAGAGTATTTAATCCCATCCACCATAAATGTGAGCACATTAGGATATTTCATCTGGAATTTAATTTGCTTGTCAATCAGAAATTTACAGTATGCAGATAAAGACTGCCTAGCTTGCCTTACTTGCAGTGGTAAATCCTGAGCCAGAGATATTTTATTATTTTTCCACATAACAAAGCCACCATTCTTTTTTGCAGTAAAAAGTATTTTGCTAACATCTTGAAAGTTCAATATCTTAGCATATACAGGTCTAGGCATATTAGAAGCTTGTACCTCTCTCAGTGCTCTGTGTGCCCTTTCGATAACAATTTGTTTCACTCCATCAGCATCAGTTAACAAAACTTCAAGTATTTGTGTTATAGTTGGTATTAGCTCTGCATACTGAATGTTTTCAGGGATCCCTCTAATAATAATATTATTTCTCCTAGACCTCGCTTCTAAATCAGTAAGTTTGCTTTGCATGGCTTGTAACTCCACATCATGTACCTTTGTTTTCTTCTCCAGCAAGTCTATTTTGTCCTCGGTTTCCGAAATTCTAGCCTCTGTTTTGTCCATTCTCTGCAGCAACTGATTACATGAAACTCCAAAAGTTTGTATTTGAGTAGTCAGGTCCTTTAAAGCTTCTTGTATAGGCAACAAAGCATGTTTGATATCGTCCATGTTCAGTGGCTGATCAGTTTTAGATCTAGTCTCTGGTTTCTGTTGTTCCTGCTGTCTAGTAATTCTTTGTTTTTTCGCACTCCCATCCTTTACTGGTGACTGTAATTCCGACAGCTTTGTTTTGGTAGTAGTTGTTTCCATGCTTTTTCCTTCTTGTGACATTTTCCTTTCCCCAAGCTGACAGGTAAAATGAAGAATGCAGACAGTCCTTTGTTTATTTCTCTCTTCAGAGCTAGCTAATCACTTGGAATCCTGATAGATAAAGACTTTTTTTTCCACTTTTTTTCCTGGTTATAGATTAATTAAGTGTAGATGCATCTTTTTTTACTTTAATTTGATGTTCAAACCTCTTGGTATCGACTCAGGTTACAGATTTTTCTCAGGTTTATTGAGGAGCTGCAGGTCAGCAGTGTTTACAGAATGGCAGCCATCTTTGAAATGCCCGTAAACCATTTTTTTAAATATTCCTTAATGTTGCTGCAGTCTGAAAACAAGGATGATATTGCAGTCTTGAAGATTCATTGCAGACATTCAGCCTCCCTTCTCACTCAATTAGTAAGCAAGTTGTGTATTGTTTGTTGTGCCGAATGAATTCATATAGCATATTCACACACATGTTGTTGAGGCACATAATCAGAATGGATTTACAAAAAGGTGAAATCACGTATAGCTCCTATTGTCAGCTTTACAGAGCTAATACAATATGGAGAATATACTTCTAAATTAGAAAGTTTTTGTTGATGCAAGACAGCTGATTTAGGTAACCAAAACCCATTGTCGTAAAAGCTGCCTTATTTCTCTTTTTCTCTTTTGCATAAAATTCTTGTTTCTTTGCTACTTTAGCTGTTTGGAAATAAAAGTCTGGAAAAAGGAAACCTTAAGTAAAATTGCTCCAGGTATGTCTGCTGTACAACAACGATTGTTGTTATAAAATGTACTAGTTACATTCCTTATCAGTCAAAACTGACATGTTGATTTAAGCAGCTTAATGGAATGCTGTGCACAAACGATCATGTAATAATAAAATATCATCACTCTATGACAAAAACCCTCAGAAGTTACTATCAAAAAAGACAGGATTTAGAAATATTTGACTATGAAAGGGTGGGATTTATAAACAGTGTGCATTGTTCACAGGATCTTTTTCCACAAGGATATGCAGAAGATGCTGACAATTCAAAGCAAGGCTTGCATCAGTAGGTGATACACAGTATTCAGTGCATTTGGCTAGGGTGATAATATATGTACACGATCACAAAAACAGACACTGTAATTCAGAAACAGCACAGATGTACACACCTCAGGTGAAATGAGCAGGTATGAATGGACACTACACATGGGAAACATCAGAATACACATGGGATATTCTGGAAATTCCATCAGGGCTGGCTCATTTAAACTAACAATGTATTCCAGGCCCTATAGGAACATGTGCTGATCAGATATGCTCCACAGTAACTTCTGTGAAGGCTACCAGCCTAGCTAGATGGATTTTGTAGATAATTCTGTCATTTGTAAATATTAATGTAAGCCACATGCTTGTTCTTTTAAATGTAAGAAAATTATGGTATATGTTGAACTTCAAAAATATAACTACATTGCAGTCTGCTGGAAGAAAGCTGATAAGTCAAGCATTAACACAAGGTCCTGGATGTGTACCTGGACTAGTGGCTGTCCCTACTATTGGCAGATTCTGTTGGGTCAGTCTGGGCTTCGTGTGGATGGCACCAATCTTTATTTTACTCCAAGCTGTGTTATTAAAAGACCATAATCCAACAAATATGTCTCCAATTTTGGCAGTTCTACTGTAGTTCTACCCAGTTAGGTACCTGTAATTTGCACTGAGACATATACTAACCAGCATTTGTATTACTTTGTTTGTTATCCTGCTTTATCATTTCCCATCTATTAATTTGTGTTCCATAATATCGTCTTTCATTACAGCTTTAAAGTTAATTGGACATGTGTATAAAAGCAAGAAACAATAGTTGGACATTGAACAGACAGAGATAGAGAGGTTATTTTTCTTTTCCTATTGCTGTTTGTTGTGGATGTTTAAAAGTCTTTGTTATGAGATTGAAAAGGAATGTGAATACTGGACTGTGATGGAAGCTGAATATATCAGGGTAATGAGGAAGAATATTTTCAAGACTGAGTGTACTAGAACAAATAGCCCATTCACTGGTATTGTATGAAGTGCACCATGCATGAAGACTGCACTGGATATAAAAATGTTAGGCTACATTAATAAAGTGATATTGCAAAAGTAAAGTAGAATAACATGTTATATTGTACATTTAGTTCCTCCAGACTTGCAGACTTCTCCTTTCCTCTAGGCCTAATAGCTAAAGCTTTCTTTTGCATGCGATGGAATTACAGCCACTGTAGATCTGCTCATTTGCAGATTATTTTAAAAGTTTAGGCAGCACAAGCAAAGTGGACTGATGTAAAGTAAAATATAAAATATGAGTCATGCAGCGTGAGAGGATGTATTTATGGAAATACAGAAGCAGTGATGCAGCGATATGTTCAGAAGATTGGTAACATATAAAGTACAGTTAAAGCATTAAATGCAATGCCAGATGAAAGGGTGCATTGTTCATAGGTAAGTACTAGACAATCAATCTGCAGACCATTACAACCCCAGCCAGTACACCATATTCCAAAGTTCCCTCCAGCCTCAACTAGGGCAGTACATGACTGGTATGAAATTGAAGCTGCCCTTCCAATTATTTTGGTTTATCTTGGAAGTGCTAGGGGTGCTTCTCTGCTTCACGTACAGTGGAAGTTTGTTCTTGATGTCACTGGGATATGAACCTGTCGTGCCAATGTGTCTTATTTATCTACTAATGAAGGTTTAGTTCCTTTAATCAGGGATTGGATCTTATGTTGATGTGAAAGGCTCAACACAGATCCCAACAGAGAAGTCACTAAGAAACTGACAACAGAGACAGGACTGTCAGTCTGCCCTAATAACTAAGATTTTTGAGGCTAATGATCTTTTTAGATAGGAATCTCTAAGGTTTCTCACACTGAGAGATGTATTTACACAAACACATGCCAAGAATGGTATAATATTCAAGAATAGGTCTGGTGAGATACAAGTGAAGGGTAACTGTGTTTGGGTGAAGCAAAAACATTAGAGAAGTGCACAACTTCATGAGACTACCTGCAGCATGATTCTTTATTCTGGTTACAGTAACTGAAATGGATCAGAGCATAAAAGGCGGCTAGAGATGCTACAAAAAATATAGGTTCTACTATAAGCACTTGATGACCACTGTCTCTAAGCCAGGGTCTCAAGCATCTTATGGCTCAAGTAGGCTACTGCTCACACTGAATTTACATATGAGCTCAGACAAGCAGCCCTACCCAAATACATTATTTGAGTTCAAAAGCACAAAAACAGCAGAAAAAAAACATAAATGGTAACCAGTAAAAGAAAAAGTGGTTCGGGCACACCACAAAATAGCTCACAGTTAATTTATTGCAGTAAAATTCCACACAAGCTCTTTTGGCATGACACAATGCAGGGCTTTATCAAGTGAAATAAACACATACAATTACAGCCACTTAAATACCATTTCTCAAAAAAAGCGCCAAGATATCTTAAAGGTATATGAACTCAATCACTACATACTTGAATAAATAAAAAGCAATTCACATTTTTTTCTATGTAAAAATAATACAATCTCTTAAAAACCATAAAACATTAATAAATATTGATGTAGGTATACAAAATATACCAATGTCAAAATTTTCCTGCCTTCTTCATTAAATCCGGCTCAACAGAAATATGGTCATTCAGACCTGGGGCGGTTAGTTGCATTAAGCTTAACTCGCCAGTAGGTTTCCTTACAACTGAGCCAGTTCTCCCATTCACCTCCCCTAGGATCCACACAGACCTTTCCAAAATTCCAAAAAGAATTCCAGTATGACTAGGCTGTGTAGAGAGGTGCCTGTAAAGAGCATTGTTCAGACTCTTCTTCTTAATATTATAAGTGTGTTCGTAAATACGCTTTCCCAGTGCTCTTTCAGATTTCCCCACATAAAAACTAGGACAGTCTTTACATAAGGCCAAGTAAACTACACCCTTAGTCATACGGTTGTCCCCCCTAAAATGTATAACACTCTTGACATTATTATCCAATATTAGTTGTTCCTTACCAATAATTTATTTGCAGTACCCACATCTCCCAGATTTTCTGGTTCCAAAATCACCCTGATGTTTTTTCTCATTCCTGCTTTTTTCAAAAACTTTTTTTAAATTAGTACCCATCTTGAAAACAAATCTAGGACTCTCACCTATTTTTTACACAATGTATTGGTTAAATTTTAACATTTTCCAACTGTTCTTAATCAAGTCCTTAATTTCCTGTGAAACATGGCTGTACTGAATCACCAATGCCCTTGTGAAATATTGTTCATGATCACCCCTATGACATGAAAGGATTTTCTGAGCTTCATCTAGTAAGGGCACATATTTGACACTCCACCCCTCAATAACTTTCAAGGCTACCTCCTCAATTAAACTTACAGGGTACTCCCTATCATTAAATAGTTTGGAAATCAGCACTATTTCATCCAAAAAGTCATTTCTCTCAGAAGGCACCCTAGCTGCCCTGACCATCTGACCTTTCACAGGGTGAAAAATGCTGGGTGCAAAGGTGGGATCACACTCTGATGGGGGGATGAAGAGGATGTGAATGAACAGGATTTTTCTACAGGCAAGGGGAAAGGGAAGAACCAACTGAAGACCAAAAAGAAGGGGAAAGTATAGTGGTTGGCTAAACCTTTCAAATAAACCAATGTACTCGTCTACTTACTGCCTTTGAAATATTACATCTCCCTGATGATGCCCTACTGTAGCAAACCTATTGCAGAAATACTCTTCATTGATACAAATGATGCTCAGATCCAGTAATACCCATGGATATTACCTAGATGGCATTGTCCACTTCCAAACTGTGGAATGCCTTTCCAACCATCATTAAAGAAAGCAGAACACTACATAACTTGATCTCATTACTGAAACCACATTTACTTTGCAATCATCTATGTTCTTCATGTACACCCATATTTGAATTTCTAAAAATCTCAGTATATTCTCTTACTGGCTATCCCTAATCTTTGGCCATACTACATAGACTTAGATATGGATCCTCCTTACTTTGTACATATTATATATGCTTTCCATATACTAACCATGCAAATGATAACATATTTTTATATTGGAAGAATTGAAGAAATATTCTTATTTTGTGTTTGACTCCTCTGTTACTCTGCATCAGTCCTGACTGTCTTTTAACTGTAAGATTAATGAATGAATTCCATCATGGTACATTATACATCTATTTTTGTATGTATGTAAGCTCATTATCCTGCTGTGATAGCTTCCATGTATATTGCGTATACTATGTTCTACATTATTTATATTTCTTTGTAATTGATGAAGCATTTCTCCTCAGGCCACCACTGAATATGGGTTAACAACCCAGTTGGATGTTCCTGGTAAAAAAATAATAAATAAATAAAACTGAATACTAAGTAGTAAAAATTAAACAAAAGGTAACAAAATGCATTCTAGTTTACCACATGCAGTATCATTTCCATTCAATTTCCCTTTCCTTGATATATTTAATCAGGGTTAATAAGATGCTAGTTTAGTTGTTATTATATAAATATTAAAAATTGCATAAACTGTATATTATAAAATTTTGTAAAATGAATTTATTTCGATGCACAGGTCTATATGTGTTTCCAAGCATAGCTTTTTAATGAATTATCATTTCCATTCCTATGTGCTGACCAAAACAACTGAATATTAAATTTAATTTAAAAAAATATATATACATGATAGAAAGTGTGTTATATGGCAAAGAAAGTTAAGAAGTGCTTATATTTAAAGTTATCTGACTCTGTAACTACAAACTTCTCATTGAGTGTAACCATGGTAACATTTGTCATAGACATATAGCCATAAGGTAGATCTCTCAATCACATAGTCTCTTCAGTATACATGAAGGATCTTTAATAAAGTCTAAAACTCACAAGTCTATTGACAAAGAAAAAATCTGTATGAATCTTTTACCCATTTAAAGTATATATAACTGACTGGAGGAAATAAATAATATATTCTGAGTCTTGTATCTTAACCATACTTTGAAAGTATGTAATTAAGAATAATAATAATATAATAATAATAATACTGAATAATGTGTAAGTCTTAAATTTTATTCAACAATTTTTTTTATGAAGAAGAAGAAGTAAAGAATCTCAGGAATTTTTCTAAATACAATTTGCCATGCATGAATATACAATAGAGCACATATTATTATTGTTGTTATTATTATTATTATTATTATTATTATTGTTATTACTATTATATTACATTATATATTTTTATATTTATAGATTTGTATATTTTTATCAAATAGGTTGTCTTTCAATTTTAAATCAATATATTTTGCTAGGGAATGTGTTTTAGAGCCCTTAGCATCAACTATCAGATGTAACTGAGGGTCAAGAATATCCTCATGAATTCTCGGTATACCTAACAAGAAAGGATAATCATTCTTGATATACAAATATTCATTGTTGGCAATTTGTCCTTGCATTAAAAAATCATAAATTGCCATATATATTCTTGAATAAGCAATGCTAAGTTGATTCCTGGAGATTTATTCATAGTTGTCAGAAAACAAAAGCTGTTCCATTCTAGAAACATAATCGGTGGTATCCATGACCACCAGGTCAACCCCTTGTCTGGTTTCATAACTCTCACATCTTTGTTCTCACTTATTTCTCTAAAAAGGTTACTTTCTTCATTAGTAATGTTACTTTTTATCAGGACCTGCTTGTTAGCTAATCTTTCTCTGATATCTTTTTTGCATGGTTTCTCAAAAAGCACCAAATTAGGATGGAGAGAAGGGTTGTAAAGACTGGGTCTTTTAAAAATACCCCCTGAAATCTGAGTTGAATTGGTTTCACCTAGTAAAACATCAAGATTTAACTTTCTGGTAAAATACTTCAAATCTATAAGAGCATTTGCTATTCTAGCCTTCCTTGTGAGTACAAATGTAGTCCCAGTTTCGAAAACCCAGCATGTTGTTGCACTAGGTGTATTGAACTATAATTGCAAATTTTAAAATCCCTTTTTATGTTGGTGACTATCACTGGTGGTTGCTTTTATTGTATTTCTTCCTTGTCCCTTTCGTTTTCTGTTGTGTAAATCATCTTTCCATCTCTCAGCTGTGGGGATACATATTCAACACCTCTACTAAATTTGTACTTATTCTGTCTAGGGAAACCTCTGACACTTTTGTGGAGGTGTATCCTAAAAGGGATTCATTTCTAGGAAGGTTGCTCATGGGAGGTTGGAGAAAAGGTTGCCCCCCACAGATAGTCCCATTTTGACTAGGTGGAAGTCTAGGGTAGGCTTTTTAGGTCTGGTATTCAACCCTATCCCTTAAACTTTTCTTTTCTTTTCTTTTTTAGCTTTAACATCCCAAACTATTTCATAAATTTTAGAAAATATTTTTTCATAGTCAATTTTATGAAATTCAAACAAAAGATCATTGTAACACTGTCAACAAAAACTGTAAAAAGGATAATGGAGTTATACCATTTAGGAAACTGAATATCTGTTTTATCAAAATATATAAATAAGTATGCTGAGAATGTAAAAAAAATGATTCCATATAAATTAAAGAAGTATGCTGAAAGTATACAGTCTGATTGATTTCTCATAATAGAAATAGTCAGATACATAGAATTATTATTACATAAAAATGCAAGGGTGCTAAATAAAACATCTTAACAGTATTAATAAAAAGGGGTAACACAGTTTATCAAGCATGCTAAACAAGAAGAAATAATGAAATCTATCAGTTATCTTAGAGGTATCTAGAGATAACAGAAAAACAGAGCTTTATGTTTAGAAAGAAATAAAGATTCAAACATAGCTTTAATCAGTAAATTGTTTGGAGGGGACACAACTAAAATGATATAGACCTTTATTTATTTGTGCCTTTGCTGAATGATGCATGGCAAGTTGTTTTATTTTTGTTTTCCTTTTTTACATTAGTCACAAAATCACTTTTTTTTTTTTTTTTTACAAATCACATGATTTTTGTACGTTATTTAAGTAAATAAACATTGGGGGATACTTACTACAGACAAGGCAGTCTCAAAATGGATAAAGAATGAACCAAAGTTTTTGTTTAGAAATCAAAAATCTTTGAAAAGATGCTTATGTATACCTAGAGAAAAGAAAATACCTATGGGTGGAATGGGCACTAAGCCGTGTGGTAAATGTTTATATTGTGGTTATATAGACACAAGTAATGAATTCTTGCATCCAGATCAGCATCGGCAATATAAATTTAAAATACAGGCTACATGTGATACACAGCAGATAGTGTATCTGGCATATTGCATAATATGCAAGAAATTCTATATTGGGAAAACAGATCGTACACTCAAAGAGAGGATTAGAGAGCATATTTATCACATAGGCAAACAGAGTAGAAGTAATGCCTTGGCTAAACATGTTATGAATACTAACAGTCAGCACAAGTTTAATTTATGGGGGTTGCCAGAAGTTTTGAGAGTTTGAGGGGAGGGGATATACGCAACAAAACAGAGGAACTGGAAGCTAGATGGATAGTTTTGTTTAGAGCTGATATGGGACATGGCCTCAATGAACAGATACCATTGAGACCAAAGTTAAAGGCCAGGCCTCTGCATAGGTAAAACAGCTGTGTATTTTAAAACACACGTTTTAGGAAATTTCTCTTAGTATTTTGCTGACAGTAATTTTGTTGTTACTATACAGCTTTAATTTTACAGATCTAATATTGTAGCCGTAGGTTGGTTGTATTAAATCATGTGAATGATTGTCATGTGATGTTATCAGTAAAGTTTAAATGCCTGACTTGTTTTAGTTTGTTTTATGCACCTCAAGAAGCAAATGTGAAAGCGCTTGTGCCTGATTAAAGTTTTTTTTTTAACCTGGAGCCTACACTGTGTCCACTTGTTATTTATAGATTGGTTGAGGTGATTGTAAGAATCATGGATAAGCATGGTTGACTTTTGGGCAATTTGTTACTAATTTTGATCAAAAAGATGACAATCAGGTGGTCAGATTTGTGAAGAATGGGATGCAGGCAACAGTAACATTTAGAAGGAAATGTTTAAGCATATTTCTCTCAGAAATTTTGAAAACTTGATCTAGGACATTTTGCTCCAACTATTGTGTGAAATTTATATAAATGAAATCTAGGAAATGATTTGCATATTCACTGCTAGTTGTGGAAGACTCCCAACAAGTGATGGATGGATAACTGAGGTCTCACAGAATGAGGGTTTTAGGATTAAAAGTTATAGAATTTTTCTTGCCAAGGTACCTGTTGTAACCCTAAGGTAACACTGAAAGGAATCTATAGTTGGCAATGACATGGTAATAGCCTTTATCAAATGTGATCAAAATGTTATGGAGTCCAAACTCAGAATCTTGAATATTTGGTGTGAGTTAATGCTTAAGTACGTAAAAGGAAATAAGTAGATAAAAAAATATTCCCACTTTTGCCTCAGGTGGATTGAAAGAGTGATATATTGTACCCTACAATAGAGGGCATATTATAGGTGAATTTTGTGAGTTTATAGTAAACATCTGCTACCATTTGGAAGAAATGATAGTGTTTTCCTGACATTCTCAAGTTTCCTTTAAAGTGTGCAGGAAATATGGGATTTTGCAGCCAAGAACTACAAAAACTGCAAACTTCAAATTCAACAAAAATTCCTGGTTGATTTGTTAAGTTTATACTACTACAAATCATGAGATACCATGTGGATGAAATGAGAGTAATTTCCTGACACTCTTAGTGTTCCTTTAATATGTGTAGCAAATATGTGATTTTTGTATCCAAGTACTGCAAAAACGTCAAACCACAAATTCAACAAAAATAACCAGTATTTATTAATTACATTTCATGTTCCCTTATACCTCAAAAGCTATTTACACTGCCTTTCCAGTTAACATTTTTCACTGTAAATTATAGTATTGCCACTGACAGAAGTGAATTAAATTCACTAGACCTGGAGACATGCAATACAAAAAACAATATTGCACAAATTTTGCATGAATCAATGCTTTATATTATAGGTTCATAGCTTCTTACAATATAAGTGACCTGGGTGACCATAGAGAGCCTAGGCATGCAACCCAGAGAGTTAAGTGGTTGTTTTCATCTCCACACTCATTTAGGGCCATATTGCTTACCCCAGTACTAACTCTGAGAGTACCCATGCAGTTGTTGAGACAGAATGTAAAGGATGCAAATGTTCCACATTGTCTGAGATGCAAGAGGAGCTTATTCCATATAAACATGATTCTTTGGGTGAGAAACCTACCTATTGAAGAGGTCTTGTTTATGTTTCAATGAAGGGTGAGGTTTTTAAAGCAAGTGCTTTTAATATTACCACTATTTCTTAGTTGGAGTAGATCTGTAGTAGTAGGGCAGGATGTTTCATAACCCAGAAGGTGAGACAGAGATCACCCTGTAACAGCCAGTACAAGACAGAGAAACATAAGAGTTTTTTTAGTCTACCCAGGCACCTAACAGAACTTAGTTCTTTGATTTTTATGGTTAGAACAAAGTTGCAGTCTGTCTATTTGGATAACATTTTTGGAGTGGTGCTTTCCAGATGGTGCCCTATGTTTTATAATTTCCCATCAGAGGAAAGAATAACATTCTTATTCCTGGAGAATTTACCCTTTTTTAAATAATTGGACAAAGTAGAAAGATTTTGCAACTATAACTGACAAATTATAATTGAAGACATTTCATTTTGACGACGGTACCTAGACCTCTAATCACTAAACATATTTCAGGATGGGTCATAAAAACAAGCCACTTACAAAGACAAATCTCTCAGGTGGATGGTAAAATTGATACTTCTGCTTAATGAGATTACCTGCCTAACAACTGAATAAAATAAAATAAAATCAAAGAAGCATTTACATGTAAATGACAAAGGGAGGGAGAGGTGATAAGGTACTTGTTCATATAAAAATCTGGCAGCACAAATCATTCGAAATCTGCGTCAGTAGAAGTACTTCTGTGTGTGTGTGTGTATGTGTGTGTGTGTGTGTGTGTGTGTGTGCGTGTGTGTGTGTGTATCTGCACATGGAAGAAAGAGAGAGAGAAACAGAAACACTGAGAAATAAAGGTGTCTATTAATACAAAATAAAAACTTTAAATATAAACTGGCAACACCTCTTTGTCTTCTTTTTGTGTGTGAGTTAATTTCTTCAACGGTAATAACTCTTTGCTAATATAAAAACTGTCTCTGCATAAATCAGCAGCAACTCATATATGGCAAGAGAAAGTAGTGCAAAATATGTCATTGCAGAAGTGAATTGCCATTGCAGCAGCAGACAAATCAATTATGTTGCACCCAATAAGTAATTTCTTGGATATGAGGCTGCAAGGAAACTTCCCATGCCAGAAAGAGATATACATGCACTGATGCACCACAAATTACTATGAACAAAGCAACATGACAAATGATTTGGCTAGACAAGTCACTTACTTAAAAAGGATATATATTTTTAATTGATTACTGGTATGTTAGTAAAACACAGTGACAGGGTAGCAGAAATGTTGTATATTTATTTGCTTTCATTTTGTTCACTGAGTTGGCTAACATGACCCACAGACAGCAGCACTGATCCAGGCTGAGAAGAGGACAGTAATACAGACAAATATATTTACACAGGCAGATTTAAACACTCGCAAGTACTTGAGTACATATTAAAGATTACATTTGAGAATATTTGATGCAACGTAAACAAGATAATTAATACATTAAATAGCCAAAAGGAATATGTCACAATAACCATTCACAATAAGTGAAAAGGTTCCTATTACTTGCTAAGTCAACCATGTTGGAATGCATATGTACAATTTATAGTCAGTGTCCCGAGACTTTATTTATTTATTTATTACATTTATTTACCGGGAAAGTCCACTGGGCTGACGAGAGTCCATTTTCAGTGGAGGTCTGGGGAGAAAAGCTCCAGTAGATTAATACAATAAGGAAAACTAATTTACATTCCAGAGATAACTACCACAAGGTGGTTACTATACTTACAAAAGTTATTACAAAAAATAAATGATACCAGTAATGAGGTACATTTTACACAGAAAAACTGGTTCTTACATAGAAAATCTGCATAACAGTACAGAGGTGGCTACCACAAGGTAATTATAATATTTACAGTGGTTTCTACCATCCAGCAAATCAGTGAGGAGGTACAGCTTACATCTGTAATGCTACTATACAGCCTAGCTGCTACAAAATGTAGTAGTAAGATTAAGCAACAGGACAGAAATGTGATTTTAGAGGCAGCAAAGATCATAAGTTAGTTACGAAGAGAGCAGTACAAGGAGGGCTAAAAAAGGAGAGAGGGTTAGGTGACAGCGTTAGAGAGGGTACTGCAGTTGGAAATCCAGTTGGAAAGAAGATGATTTTGGAGGGCAGATTTTAATTTGAAGGGGTGTTGTTCAGAGCGTACAGAGGAGGGGAGATCATTCCAATGCCTGGCCATAGTCCAGGAGTATAGAAGTTTACCAACTGGAAGGTTTGGTTTATGGACTTGAAGTAAGTTTTGATTTTCTGAGCATAGTGACCTAGTGGGGGAGTAAGGGGTAAATAAGGAGCTGAGTGCAGGGCAGTCTTGTGGTTTGTATATTAGTCTATGACAAGTAGTTAGTTGGAGATGTAGCAGGAATTGTGGGAATTCGAGCCAGTGGAGATGCCTTAAGGCTATACAGTGATGGGTAGAATAACGAGTTAGAAGCAAATTTGGCGATTTTGTTACAAACTGCAATGAAGGGAATATGTAGCTTATTTACTTAAGTGAGGCTAAACACATCCTAACTCTGACTTCTGTATTTATGCTCTAGAAATGTAAATCCTAATATTTTCATTTAAAACCCATACAGTATCAGTTGCCCCCTATCTCCCAATGTAATATAACTTGCTTGTAGATATCCACCCGTGCATCATTACTTGCTTATAGACATCTACAGTCAGAAGGATCCAGAAGGCTGTGTTGGTCCTTCAGAATTTGTTTTCTAAAATGGCTAGCCCCAGAAGAGATTAAGCCATTATAAGAGTGCTGTCAATATTATTTATGAAGTCAGAGTTAGGATGTTTAATAAGGAACTTAGATGCTAAGGAAAGACACTATTGTTAAACACAAGTAGCCAACAGAAGGATGACACTAACAATTGCTAAAGACCATTGAGTTTATTTACCTAACTGTTAGCAACTCTTTAAGTAGTAGGTATTTTACTGAAAGGCCATTCAGAAGCCATTCTGTGTGAAATGATGGGTTTAGCCTCACTTAAGTAAATAAGCAACATATTCCCTTCACTGCAGTTTGTAAGAGGGAGGTACTGATGAGAGAGTTGTTTGTCTTTTCGGCTTTTCTTGGTTAAGGGTCACCACAGCGGAACTCCGGTCTGCTAATGATTGGCAGTCGATTTTTATGGTGCCGAGTTGCCAGCCCGACACCCAACCTTCAGCAATGGCATGCCCATTTATGCATGTCTTTTGGAGGCCACTCGACCATGGGGAGGACATGCAGACTCCACACAAGTGATAATAGATTTCTGGGTAGCTTCTGAATAAAAGAACTGGATCTAAAAGGAGACCTATATATTTTTGTTATACCACTTGTTTAATGACATTATTCAGTCTGTCCCTGAGTATTCTATTTTTTTAGTAAATGCCACAGTGGCACAGTGGAGAGCACTGTCACCTCAAAGCAAGAGGTTTTCTGGTTTGATTCTCAGTTGGGCAGCCTCTGTGCAGAGTCTGCATGTCCTCCCTGTGTTTATGTGGGTTCCCTGCAGGTGGTCCTCTTTCTTCCCACATTCCAAAGGCATGCAATAGGTAGACTGGATACTCTAAATTGCCTCTTAGGTGTGAGTGTGCATACAAGTGCATTGCATGGAAGAACAGCCATGGCAGGGCTAGCTACCGGGTGATTTGAACCTTGGATCTAGATGGTTGTCACTGCTGAAGTCCCCCATGTGCAAAATGAGAAAAGGGGTTATGGATGGATTGTGAGGATACTTGTAATGGTTAATTGCACAGTAACTTAAAATCACCATGTAACTTTGTTTGTAGGCTGGAAGCAGATACATCCTGTTTTACCAACAGGAAGCTGACGGCATGCATTGTTACATTAAGATTAGGATGCTTCTGTATAAGATTATTTATAAAAACTGGACAGTATTTAGTTTTGAAAAACTGAAGCTTTCAAGGTCAGAGATGGTGTCTCAGTGATATGCGCTTTTACGCAGACAACTGTGGAGTCATGAAATGGCACCACTTCCAAAACTGAATGGTTCCCACGTTTATTTATTTTTTTTATTTTATTTTTTATTATTTTTACCAAAAGGGGATTGTCAGGTGTTTCAAAATGACAAAGATTTTTCATTATTTATAAAAAGCCCAATAGGGGAGGTAACTGGAATGAAAGGCAGGACCACGACAAGATAAAATCTTCTGATTTAACACAAAAAGGTGAGCGCTTTTGCAATGGTAACCATTGCTTCATCAGACAATTCATTCAAGAGGCAACAGCACATAAATAATTCATTACAAATCAACCAATCCTGGCACTCAAAGGTTAATTAATTACCTTGATTACACATCACATTTGATTAAAACTAGGACCTAGTAAAATAAAGGTATATATCTATATATATAAAATGTATAAAATTGTATGTGAAAAATTATATATAAAAAATTATATACAAAAGATATATATTATTATTTCATGAGTGCATATGTATTCTTATCTTATTCCCACTATGTTGGAAATAGTACGTGTATATGTGCTTATTTATTATCTTAGCTTTCTAGATTTCAACACTGGTTTCAAGGGAACACTATCATTTAAGCCCAAACCTCTATGTGCTCCCAATCTCAAGATCCATTGTACTTCCATATTTTCAGTGGTGTTAACTATGTCCCCCATCCTAATGTTAACATTCTGAACATGTAAAACCTGAAATAAGAATACATGTTCATCACCCTTAGCCAGTGTGTGCTTAGGTAGAGCACTATGTACTTGTCCCTTTCTAGTACAATATAGGTGGTCTCTAATCCATTCCCTAAGATGACGGTTGGTCTTGCCACCATAAAATTGGAAACATGTCTTACAGTGAGCCACATACACCACATTACTGTTGTTACAATCAGCTGAGTTTCTAAGCACCCAGAGATGCCCTGTTCCTGGATGCTTAAAAAATCTAGACTCATCTACTTAAGTACAGTATGCACAATGTCCACATCTATGAGTACCTTTCACTATATTATCCTTCAAGATAACTGTCCTTGGATAATACAACTGAGTTTATTTTCGTATACTTCCTCTTGGCAGCATAGATGTGATATTCTCATTGCCTGTCCTCTAATAATATTAGGAAAGATGCATTGGTCCACCTCGGCAACTAATGAAAAGTCATTAAGTATTTCCACAATAGTGCCTGTGGTAAGACGAAAAATAAATATGGAAGCAGGACAACAGCAGGTTTTTTCCGGTTCTTTTCCTACCCTTTCGAGCAGGGATAAAGAAATCTACGGAACAGAACATTTACAGAGGCCAGAAATGGAAGGAAGTACCAGGTCAGTTGCAAACTCATATCTTAAAGGAAATGTGGGGGTATGGTAAGGAGAATTAGTATGGAACATTTCCAAGTATGAATTGACTACAGCTGAAATGTCTCTGCTAAATAAAGGTGTTTGAGCTTCATTCCTTCAAGTAAAATGGACATTAGTGAAGCTTTATTTATGGAAATGTGAATGAAACAAGGAGTACTCATTTTAAGAAAAATAGTACTTTTGTGCCAGTGTTGCCGCATAATATAGAAACTTTTCTAAAAGCTTGTGAGAATGCTATATATAGTAACGAAAGCAACTATTTTTTGAAAGAGCAAGGGTATTATTTGACTATAAATGAACGTAATGCATTGTGTGAACTGCAAATGAATGATAATATAGTTATGATATGAATGAACGAATTATAAGCACTTTACATGAATGCATGTGTATGGGGTTATTGAGTAAAGAACTCTTCCACTTTTTTGTTGTTGAAAATCCACTTATTCCCCAGATTCACGGTCTTCCAAAAATTCATAAGGACCCATTTAATCCAAAATTTAGACCAACAGTAGCAGGGGCAGGGTGGATAAAAGAACCCATTTCTATTTATCTAGACAGTGAACTGAAGACAGTACTTACACAGTTTACATATGTCTTGAGAGACACTGAACAGTTTTTAGTGGACCTGTATGGGGTAGTGAAAGACATGGGAATGGCAGATACAGGAATGCTAGCTACATTTGATGTGGTGTCCCTATTTACAAGTATACCCAATGACCAAAGGATTAATATGGTAAAATCAGTGCTGGTAAGACAAGGCAAATTTTCTAATATTAAGATACATTTTCTTTGTATGTTGTTGGAACTGGTGCTGGAACATAATATTTTTTATGTTCAATGAAATATGTTATAAGCAATTGTCAGGGGTTGCTATGGGCACTAGTTGTGCCATCACATATACAAACCTGGTCATGGAAAGTTGAGAGTATGAATATTTATTGAATAATCCCCAGATAGCCTTCTATAGGAATTTTTGTAGATGATCTTTTAATTTTTGGGAAGGGAAGTGGGGGACAACTCAAGTCTTTACATTCACATCTTAATACCACTAGGGATTTTTTAAAGTTCACAATGAACTGTTCTGAAAAAAGTTTAGATTTTCTGGATGTTACCATCTATAGAGAAGGTAATAGGTGGTCCACTAAATTACACAGGAAACAGTGCTATAGACCATCCTTCCTACACAGGAACAACATGCACAACCAACGCATCTTTCCTAATATTATTAGAGGACAGGTGATGAGAATATCACGTTTATGCTCCCAAGAGGAAGTATACAAAAATGAACTCAGTAATTTAAAAACAGTTTTTTTAATTATGGGTTATAGTGAGCAAGAAATTAATAAGGTTTACTATAAAATATACAAAGAAGGAGAAGGTAAAGCTAAGCCCTACTATTCTGATAGACTGCATAATGAAAGGGTAGTCACTAAGAGCAGAGCACTAACTTACACTCCCATGGTTTTACCATATACAAAGGATGTAAAAAGGTTTGAAACCATTATTTATCAGAACTGGCACATGTTGCTAGTAGATGAGGACACTACTAATATAGTAGGCACACAACCACATTTTGTGTTTAAAAACAAGAAAACTTTAAAACAACAGTTGTGTTATCCAAGGACAGTTATCTTGAAGGATAATATAGTAAAAGGTACTCATAGATGTGGACATCGTGCATACTGTACTTATGTAGATGAGTCTAGATTTTTTTAAGCATCTAGGAACAGGGCATCTCTGCGAGCTTAGAAACTCAGCTGATTGTAATACCAGTAATGTGGTGTATGTGGCTCACTGTAGGACATGTTTCCAATTTTATGTTGGCAAGACCAACCGTCATCTAAAGGAACGGCTTAGGGACCACCTATATTGTACTAGAAAGAGACAAGTACATAGTGCTCTAGCTAAGCACACACTGGATAAGGATGAGGAACATGTATTCATATTTCAGGTTTTACATGTTCAGAATGTTAACATTAGGATGGGGGACATAGTTAACACCACTGAAAATATGGAAGTACGTTGAGATTGGGAGCACATAGAGGTTTGGGCTTAAATGATAGCGTTCCCTTGAAACCAGCATTGAAATCTAGAAAGTTAAGATAATAAATAAGCACATATACAAGTACTATTTCCAACATAGTGGGAATAAGATAAGAATACACATGCACTCATGAAATAATAATATATATTTTTTGTATATAATTTTTTATATATACATTTTCACATACAATTTTATACATTTTGTATATACACATATATTCCTTTATTTCACTAGGTCCTAGTTTTAATCAAATGCGATGTGTAATCAAGGTAATTAAATAACCTCTGAGTGTTAGGATTGGTTGATTTGTATTGAATTAAAGTATTTATGTGTTGTTGCCTCTTGAATGAATTGTCTGATGAAACAATGGTTACCATTGCAAAAGCGCTCACCTTTTTGTATTAAATCAGAAGATTTTATCTTGTCATGGTCCTGCCTTTCATTCCAGTTACCTCCTCTATTGGGCTTTTTGTGTCTGAGAACTTTTTACATCTGGGCTGGTTGGATTTATTTGTTTAGTCCATTATTTATGCTGTAATAAATAGTGTTAGTAACATCTCCCTATTGAAATGTCTGCTCTCGAATGCTGAGTGCTGCTATGCCAAAAGAAAAGACCAAAAACACAGGAGAAAAGTGAGTCTCAAAACTCTGTCTTCTCACTAAAACTTCTTTCTGCAGGGGAGTAAAGCCCCCTAGTCCCCTCAGGTAGGGGTACAAGCCCTACATCCCCTGAACGTGTATATACCAACTCAGAGATTGTCATACCTTAGAGAAAACGGAATATTCCGAGAAAAGCCATCTTGGACTTGGTATATGTAAGTCCAGTCTTTCTTCTATTCAGTCTCTGTATTTCAGGACTCAAGGTTCCCAACATTTCAAATGGTTACTGTTAAGAATGCTATAAGTAGTAGATATTTTATTGAAAGCCTGTTGAGAAGCCATTCTGTGTGAAAGAAAACAGTAGCTGTTAATATATTCAGTTAATTCTGCACGGCTCAACTTTTTATGTATGTTAGTGACATGACAGAGATTAGCTATTTAATTACTCTGGCAACATTTACCATACTCAGGCTTCACTCTAAGAGCTTAGTATCAGTCATTATGATTAAAGAAATTAGCACTTGTACTCTGTCATAGTATATCGCTTAAGAGTACTATCAGGTGCACAATAAACACCCTTGGTGGCATGCAAGGCTTTATCCTTAGGGGAATGTGCTTCAGGAGCAGAGGGGACATATTGCATCTTATCAAGTCACTACTGGAGGAATAAGTTTACTTTTGGAGCCCAAACAACATCAAAACAATTAATATGCAGCTAAGGTGATAAAAAGGATGTTATCCAGAGTAGTAACAAAAATGGAAGACAAGAGGTATGATGGCAGGTTAGAGGAGCTACAGCTGTTCCCACATGAGTGTACAAAACAGAGACATAATATGAATATGAGGTGACAGTGTAATGAGATATGACAGGTGGAAAGATGGATGAAGAAGGAATGTCACGATTATTCCAGCGAGACTATGACATAACCTAGATATTACAAAGTGCTTTATCTTTGGAAGAGCAGATAATAAACGGAACTAGTTTGGTACTGAACCATGAGGCCCACATAAGTCCTTCAATAAGGCCTACAGGAAGATGGTAGTTGAGGAGAAAGGGCATAGGGCAGGTAACCAAAAGATGCTAACTGCACTTGAAAGACAGACTAGACAGACAGATTAACTTTTTTCTGCTCACTTATATAAAGTATTTAAAAAAGTGCAGTGCAATCAGTGCCAAATTAAATTAATACATTTCCTTTGTCAGGCTAATGTCACTGTGGTAATATACTATCAATTTTAGAAATGCACATCTGTTATCCTATCCATGTGCTTATTGTTTTAGTTTATAATTCACTCTCTGTAGAACTTTTCCACAGTAGTTTAGCAGTCTCACATTAGTCAAGGGTCAATTTCTAAGTCCTTGATAGACCTATAGAGTCTATAAAATGAAGCAAACATTTTATAATTTTATGTTTAAATGAATAAATAACTGATTTAAATGAATACATTAAGCCTTACTGTCCCTATTATTTCAATTTAGAAAGTAGTGCTTTTAATTGATCATTTAATTAAGGAAACATCCTAATGGCTATGGCATCCTGTTAAAATGCTTTTGGAAGTAAGTCTATTATACCAAGTTATTTCAGTCTCATGCTGATGGCTAATATTGATGTTCTGACATACCTAGTGATTAATCTGATATGGAAACACCTTCAGGGAAGGTCAGTACCACTTCATGCTATGGTTTTCAAAAAGGCAGTAACTGTATAGTGCACCAATATTTATGAAGGTCAACTGCTCTAAGACAATACTGTGTTTTTCCCATAGTACTGCAGACATTTAATTTGTAATATGTAAGATTTACCACTGACAAACAAAATAGGAAGTGAGTGCATGTTCTACTCTGACCAAACATTCTAAGAAAATAACGCAAATAGCATTTATATTGTACTTAGCCTGCAATAGTGTCACATTTGGTAAACTATCCACAACCCAACTTACAGTATAAATAAGGCCCTCATTCCAAAATGAAAATGTTAGCAAGACCTCAGAGTACAGGTAGGTAATTCCCTCTCAGTGATTGTCATGATGCAACAGGGGTCAGGAAATCCTCCTATCTGATACACTTGACCACAAAGGGTATCCTCTGTAGATCCAAAGAAGTCTTTACCTCTTTATTTTCTGCAGTGATCAGGCCTGTCACAGAATGGACTGCCATTTTTGGGATAATTCTTACTAGAGATATTAGACAGTTAGATAGACCACAAATGATCGTAACACAAAAAAAAAATCATTGGCCTAAAAGTGCTGTGCTACCAAAGGAGGCTGGAGGCTCTGTCCTTGTATTCAGCTTCCTGTAGACTCTCTAGTGGCGATCTGTGACATGCTTTTCTACACATTAGGGATCAGGCAGTCCAAGACCTCTTATATCTCCACAAATCAAGGAGTCTTCAGAACACTAGGACCAGATATATGAACCTGCTTTCTGCAATTAAACAAATCATGCTGAACAAATGGATTTGTCACACAATGACTATCCCATTTCATTATGATAGTTTATTTTTTTAACTTTGATTTTTTTGAATACCTAATTTTATCATAATCCTTGTAGAAAAGACCCGATTCATTTTGTAGTACATGGAATGCTGTGGTTTGATTTTTTTTTTCCATCTTGAGGAAGAATATTTCTTTGTTTAGTATTTTTCTGACATAACAAAGGCACTTAGCAAAATTTTAAGCACCTTTCAGTACTATTAAGCTTTAATCATGCACTACAGCAGAAACACTAACCACCACAGAACAACAGCGGAAAAATTAAACAGTTTTCAAAGCAATTACATAATTAGATAGAAAGGTACTAGCTAGAACTTTTTCCTCCTTCCTTCTCTGTAATGTGTTTCTCAAATAATATGCCATGGCCAAAACGCTGAGTAGAACAGAACAAAGATCTACAGTAGTGCAGATAGGGTGGGGCAAAGGGGTAGCCAACAGAGGTGCAAAGTGCTAGGGGAAGACATGATAAGCCAATACTGATCTCTCTCTAGTGCATACCACCATTTAGAAATAAATGGTATGAATTTGTGGTCAAGACTGAAGCACTGCAGGCTGCAGTCCTCCACATGTGGCAGAGTAGAATCTGTAACTGTAGCAGTTGTTTGCTACAAATGTAGCAAGCAGTCTGCAACAGTTTAAAAGAAGAAAGCTTTTTCCTTTTTTTTTTTTTGGCTTTCTTCTCTGATATGACAGGAGTTCCTTTTTTGGAGAGGAGCACTGGGTACAAAAACAGCTAGCTACACCTCGTTATTTATTGCACAAATGTTCAAATCAAAAGAATAATGTGCCAATCAGGAGGGGAAGCATCACAGAAGTCACTAACTGCAGAACAGGAGAGAAGGATGGTGATTGTTGTACCCCCATTTTCAGGAATAATTACAACAAACACTCAATCTAAGTCAGTCTGGCAGATCTTGAAGTTCACGTCAGGTATGTTAATATGAGTGAAAACTGATTTGACAGTATAATCCTGTCCTCCTTCCTGCTCTCTTGTTTGTACTGCAACTGTGTCCAGTGGACCACAGTTCAGGAGAATAGACCTCGGAGTCATATAGGAGTCCTTTATGTGTAGAACAGAAGATCCTAGCAAAATAGGAATCATCCAGACAGAACAGCCACAGGATCATCTGACAGCATAAGAGCTGGGAAAGATCATGACCATTCCTCCTTCACCAGAAATATTTAACAGCAGCAATCACAAATGCAAATAAATAAATAAAATCTATTTCAGGCATGTAGGTTTTGGAGCTCAGTTTAGCCATAATAGTCTAAACCCAGTCATAAAAAAATTGCTTGACAGTAAAATCTCTCCCTCTTTATATCTTATGTATTGCTCACGTATAAACAGTGGTCCTCAACTCGGCTTCTTTTTTTCTTATTTATTTTACATTTGTTGACCAGGATAGTCCGACTGGATATATGTCCATTTTCAGCGGAGGCCCGGGGAGAAAAGCTCCACATACCAAAAAGAGACAGTACATACATCACTGAGCGATAAACTCAGGCAGACATGTTTAGAAAAATATAGACAATGAATAGAGGCAGATATCAATATACACAATGTGCAGACATTACATCTGATTGGCAAAGACATATCAGAAAATGTGAACATAGAATACAATCAGATCTCATAATTCACAATGCTTAGACATTCAAATGCTATGAGACAGATACTTGGCTAAACAGCAGGTTGGGCAGCAAGACATGTATTAGTGAAGTTGTTAGGTTTAGAACAAGAGCACAGCCAATGAGATGTGAGGTATTTTTTGAGTTCTCTTTTAAATAGGGGTAGTGAGGTTTCCTTGGTAATGGTAGTAGGGAATAAATTCCAGATTTTACTGGTTGAGTTGGCAAATATAGCATCGCCTGCAGAGTTGTTGGATTTTTGGGTCAGTATCATTAGTTTATCAGCTGAGCATAATGGCCTGGGGGCACTATGAGGGGTGAGAATATTTTTGAGGGCAGGGGTGTTAGGTTGATGGAGTATTTTATGTGCTACTATAAGCTGGTTGAACTGTAGAAGGGTAGGATACTCTAGCCATCCCAGTGCTTTGAGGTTCTGGCAATGGTGGGTCCTAAAAGCCATGCCAGTAGCGAATTTGACTATATGATTGCAACATACTGATAATTGTTTGAGATTGGTTTCGGATAGGTTGGAGAGTACAGGGGAGGCATACATAAGGGTAGAGAGGAGGTGTGATCTTGCAATAGCTACCTTAGCTAGGGGGGTGAGGAAAGGTTTGGCTCTGTACAGGGAGGCAAGTTTTTGTTGGTGGTCTTAATAGTGTGATTGACATATTTATCAAATTTAAGGTTGTTGTCTGTTATTATTATTCCTAGAAGCTTTGTGTGGTCATCAGGGGAGATAATGGTGTCATTGCTAGATTTGATGTTGAAGGAAGGAGGAGAAATTCTACGGTTGGAGGAGAAAAGTAGTAGCTTGGTTTTGCAGGATTTAGGAGCAGGCGGTGGTTAGCTCGCCATGTTTCTACTGTGCTGAAAGTGGTCTGGGTGAGGGTTAGAAGTTGTGTAGGAGAGGAGGCGGTGCATATTAGCATTGAGTCACCTGCATATGGGATGCAGGTGGCTCCTGGGATTGTGGTGTGCAGATCACTGATAAAGATAGAGAAAAGAAGGGGACCTAGTATAGACCCTTGTGGGACACCTAGGGTTAGAGGAAGTTGGGATGACAGCTTGCTCTGCCATAAGACAGCCTGCTGTCTACCGTTTAGGTAGGAGTGAAACCATTGTATTGTGTGTTGGTCTAAACCAATGGTTTGTAGGGTATTGAGCAGTAGCTGATGGTTGACCATATTGAAAGCCTTTGAGAGATCTAGGAAGAGTGCTAAAGATAGTTTGTTGTTGTTACGATGAAGATTGATGGCATTAGAGAAAGATAGAAGAGCCGTGGTGGTACTGTGGAATGGCCTAAAGTTGTGCTGGGAGTTGGTGAGCTTTCCGTTTTGAGTAAGAAAGTGCATGATTTGTTTGTGTATGCATCTTTCCATGATTTTAGCTAGTGGTGAAAGAATGGCTATAGGTCTAAAGTTAGATAATTCTGTGGAACTTCCTCCTTTATGGAGAGGTATAACGTGATATTTTCCACATTGCTGGAATGGATCCATCTGAGATGGATCTGTTCATCAGAATAGAAATGGGACGTGCTATGGCATCAGCTGCTTTTTGAAGATATTCAGCTGGGAGGTGGTCGGCAGCTAGTGTAGTAGGTTTAGCTTTTTGAGTAAGGTCCGGATCAGGTTGGTAGGTATGGTTTGAAAGGTAAAAGTGGGTTGGGTGCTGGGTGGATCAAGGCTAGATGTGCCAGAGCTGGTGTTTGTGTCTGATGGAGTGAGATGGGTAGCTGGAGACTGGATAGTTTCAGTAAAGAAGGAGTTGAAGCTGTTTGCAATTTCTACAGGGGATTTATCAAGGGCAGCTGATGGGGAAGGAGTGGCGGAATGGCCTGGGTAGAGAAGATTGTTAATATGTATCTTGTTCTGTCTAGGACACTACTAGCAACTATGTCAGAGAGTTTAAAAGTAAGTATTGCAATGTGTATCTAGAAGGTGGGAAGATGTGAAAAGAAAGATAACTAGAGTTTTATCAGTTTAAGGGCAAGGCCCTCCCAATATAATCTTTTAGTGCTGACTAGAATGAGTAGGTAACCTTAATACTGGGAGAAGCTTTTAAAATCAAATTTACATCAGGGTCAAGCAACCGAAGAGCCATTCAGTTTAACAAAGATATGGTAGGTAGGTGAAAATAAATTCAAAGTAACCACTAAACACCAGTCATACTGCACAGGCAATTACCACAACTTCAGCAAGCAAATGAAAAACTAGCCAAAAATTTTAGTGGAATCACAACATTAATAGATATGGAACAGAAAAAAATGCTACTTAGTTTACAAAAGTTGCCATAGTCATAAAATCAAGTTTAGCATAAATGATTACAAAAAATATTTACCTTTCTTATAAAATCTTCCAGATCAAACTATCTACTCAGCTTGTTCTTGAAGGCTGAAAACAATTATAATGTCTTATTAACTACAGCAGAAATACCGCGGTGGTGGTGCTGCGGTAGCGTTGTCACCTCACAGTAAGACGCTGTCTGGTTCGATTCTCAGCTAGAGCGTCTTCTGCGTGGAGACATGCGTGAATGGGTGTACCTTCGTTGAAGGTTGTGCGTCAGGCCTGGCAAGCCGGTACATAAAAATCAACTGCCAATCATTAGCGGACTGGAGTTCCGCTGTGGTGACCCCTAACCAGGAAAAGCCGAAAGACACAAATTAACTACAGCAGAAAACTGAAAAAGAAAAATTGCAAACATAACATATTATCAGTAAACAATGAAGTAATCACTCAAGGCATACGAAATGTGCTTGCTGAAAACATTTCTGCAGACTTAACAGTAAATAAGGAAATTTGTCAGAGTACTATCTAAATGCAGGCATGCTAACTGCTACCATAAACACAACTAAAAACTCAAGTTTTTTGGAACAAAACAATAAGGAGGCTTATTATGTAGAATAAATGAAAACCTGCTTAACTCACTATAAATCATTTTAAATAAAATATTAGCATGTCTGAGTCCTGTGGTGACAGGAAGTAGTAACATCAGTTTCCAAAGTGGGAGGATCACATTAGACCAGGGTCGGCCTTAGGTCAAGTGGTGCCCTAGGCAAAAGGGCTCATAGTGCCACCCCCACACCACCTGGTGCCCCCATTCTGGTCTATTTACACCATCCAGATTATTGGAAAAGTGCCCCTGCTAGAGCGGCACCCTAGGCAGCCCCCAAGTTGTCCTATGCCTATAGTTGGCTATGCATTAGACCTAAGCAATGTTAAACCTTATATCCATGTGCAGTACTGGATATCTCCTTCCCATATAGTGATGCCCTGCTTGCTAAGTAAAGATCCCCTTTTTTCCTCAGCTGATCTGCAGAGTTGCATTCCCTGTCTGCCAACCAGATTCTCAAGTCCTCAGGCAAAGTGTTAAGGGCTTTTCCTTCACCAAAAGGTCTGTCAGCCCTTGAAAAGTGGAGACCTGACACCCACTCACTCATCTGTGAAAATAAGTGTTTAATTCAGCAATATAATCACATACACTTTCATCTGCCTTGCATCTATGCTCACAAAACCTGTTTTCTGTAAGCCTCAGGTGTTAACTGAAAACATTGTAATAAACAGTGCTTAACTTTATCATAATCTAAACAATAAGTATCAGACAATTTGAATCTGTATCAGACAATTTGGAAACAACAGATATCGCTTTACTATGGAGTAAGGGGGTGAGGAACTGTGCCCAGAACCCTCAGTCAACATTATACTGTTCGCATAGTCTTTCAAATATATGAATAAAACGATCACAATTATCACCTTTTTGCTACTGAGGAAGATGTTTACTGACCTTTATTGCTTTTGGGGTACAATTAGTCCCTTCCCTACCATCTCCATGATCCTGGTGAAGAGTCAGCATTTCCTTTTCATGCTGCCTCTGACTCTTATTTTCTTCGGCTTTCAAACATCTCAGTTTCTTTAACCTCTAAATGCTACTTTCACTCTACTGATTCTAATTCCAGCCATTTGGCCTCCAGTTCATGTATCTTTAATTCCAGATGTTTTTTTAAGTCATCTGAGGAAAAGGTGAACTGTCTTGTTTCTGAGAGCTGTACATCCTTAATGCCAGGCTGGTTGTCTTCCTGTTTGCTGATTTGTGCTGCAGCTGTGATTAAGGCTGCAATCATTTCCACTTTAGTCAGGTTGGCATGCACCAGTTCTTTGGCTTGGCACATCTCAGCCAACTGATACCTTGTCACTTGCCATAATCCTCTGCTATCCCTGACTAAACTAAGCTAACAAAAAAAATAAATAAATAAAACTGTTGTGAAAATGAAACTCCATATGTTTACCTTGTGGCTGCTGAGAGTAACACCTTCTTTGGTGATAACTGATTACAGGCTATAGAAGTTCAAATGCTACCCCACCACTGCTGACCAATATGTGACATTTCCTCCCTGGGCCAGTGATCAAGGAGCCTCAATCCTAAACACTTGACACCTGTAGGGAGCATTCACTTTCAAAGAAATAGCTACACAAAGTATTTCCAGATGCAACTCTCTTCACCAAGTACAATTTCCCTTAAGAGCACACAGGGAATGCAGTCAGCCCAGGGTCTGGATTTCCTTATATCTGTCTCCCTCCAGGGCCCCAGTAACACTCCATGCTAACACAGGTACAGAGTTAAGTCCTCAGCTGAGTCTCCACGCCAAGTCCTCCAGCACCCTCTATGTGAAACCAGTGTATTGTGCTCCTGCTCCAAGTAGCTGACACATACAGACTGTGAGATTTGATTTTTCACACACACACACACACACACACACACACACACACACACACACACACACACACACACACACACACACACACACACACACACACACACACACACACACACACACACACACACACACACACACACACACACACACCTGGGAAAGCTGGTACAGATTTACCTGCTGTGCCCTCTTCTGCCCAGACTATAAGGTAGTTATCACTGCCACCAGGCACTCCACAATCAGCTACTCTAAGGCCCTTAACAAAGGATGTCCACTTATACTGTGCAATATTAATACTAATAAAAATGTGTCACCATTGTCACCAAATAAATATAAGCACTCTCAAAGGTTAAATACTTTCTAAAAGGACCAGCCACAATAAATGTTTTAAATATATTTAATAATAAATAATAAAAAAACATGAAAATACTGAACATATATTTACATTAAACCACCAAATTCAGTTCACAGGAAATCATCATCATTAGCCCCCCTTTTCCCATTTTTCTATATGTGGTCAGGGTATCATGTTAACTGTTGCCAACTCTCTCTCGATTCAGTGCCACACTCCTGCCTTCTTCATCACTCATGCCTGACTGTCACAGATCTTCTTTCACACAATCCATCCACCTCTTTACTGGATGTTCTCACTTCCTCTTACCTTCTTCCTGTCTGTCCCAAATTTTCTTTACCAGATTGTCTTCTGCTTTTCTACACATGTGCTCAAACCACCATAATCTGTTCTCTTTGATATTTTCTGCAATTAGAGCTACTTTAGCTTCTGCTCTTATGTCCTCATTTCTTCCTCTGTCCCACAATGTGCATCCTATCACAGGAAATAAATAAAATTGATGAACAGACTCAGACAAATAAAGAAAAACAATATCTAAACTAAGCTTCACTATATTTTCCTGACTAAATCTAAAATAATTACTATTCCCAACTTACTTAATAGAGCAAGGACAATGATGTGGTGACTGGTCAGGGCCAAAACAGAATACTCAATACTGGCAGATTTCTCTTTGTAATATCTAAAATTTCCAAGATGGCTGGCAGAAAGACCTAATCTGCTCATGTGACTCAGGGTTCTTACACTATTTCCTTTTGAAGCTTGAGACAGGATGTTAGCATGGATGTGATAAGGTACATATCTAAAGTTGTGTTAATGTTTATTATTGAGCTAATGAACAAAGGCTTCTTCCAGACATGCTGTCTTCAGTCCTATTCAGAGCTGTGATAAACACTTCTATGGCTCAACAGGTGGTACAATTAACTGTATTTTTCTTAAAGTATGAAGTAAGCTAGCTGTTTAAGCCCCTTTTCTTCCAGTGTCCTTTGCTAACATACATACATACAGTCATACAGTGTCACATGTATATTCCTTCACTGTCCAGCAGGACCCACTGTTGGTACATTTTTTAACACTAGCAACTTGCAAGCACACTTTGATTTTTCAAATGCCATACAGTTCTAATACATTTATAACATAAGCATCTGTACAAATCAGTTTGATATTCAAATGCCATAAAGTTCTAATACATTTGTAACATAAGCATCTTGTATAAATCAGTTTGATATTCAAAGGGCATATAGGTTCATACTAGGCTATCTGCCCTAGGGCATTTATAAGCCTAGCCAGAGTGTGTATGGCTTTCGCCACCCATTTTAAATTAATTTTGCTATGCCCTTTTTCAAGGTTAGTATACTGCGCTTCTGTCTAACAGTGACACAGAAGTGATACCCGGGGTAAACCTACGATCTCCCATCCACTCATCAAGATTCCTCTTGAAGAGAGTCAATGAGGGACTCTGCCTAACCTGGACTGGGATTTTATTCCAGAGTGAAGGGAGCCTCTGGGTTATGAATCTGTCCCTCCAGCATGTCCTATTTATTTCAGTGCTGAGGTTTAAGTCCCTCGAGCACGTAGCTCGATGGGATTTGGATTTTCTGAGGTGCAGCATGTCCATTAATTCCAGGTTGGACATGGCTTTATAAGTCAGGCACAGATCGCCTCTGAGCAGGCAGTATGCCACTGAGTAGAGCTGGAGTTTCTTTAACCGGGCAGCATACGGCATCTGTTTGAGCCCCTTGATCCTCTTGGTGAGGTACTTTTGGGGTCTTTCCAGTTGCTGCAGGTGTCTGGTAAGGTACATCCCAAAAGGGGCATTGTACTCAATTATGGGCCTGATGAGGGATGAGTAAAGAGGCACGATGACCTCCCCTGATCTAGATGTGAATCCCTTCATGATTAGGTGGGCTATATAAAATGTTTTTCTAACCACTTTGGCCACGTGGTTGTCAAATGAGAGATTGCTATCAACTTGGGTCCCCAGGTCCCTAATTACTTCTTCTGTACTTAATGGATTACCACCTATGTAGTAATTTGTGGGCACTTTGTTTTGCCAAAGGGATGACTATACACTTTTGGCGTTTAGCTTGAGGCCATGGCTCTGGCACCAGTTGTCTGTTTCTATGAGGCCCTTTTGGAGGATGCTTGTGTCAGCTGGAGAGTCTATTATGGTGCCCAGTTTGCAGTCATCTGCGAACTTGGTCAGCCACAGTCCTTCCATGTTGGCCTGTACCTCCGAGAAATATATACCGAACAAGAGAGGTCCCAAGACTGAGCCTTGTGGGACGCCACTTGTAACTGGTTTGGAGTCTGACATGGCTCCAGCTATTCTAACCATGTGGGTTCTGTCCTTGAGCCAGTTTGCAACCCATCTAGTGACATAGGGGTTTATATTTAAGCTGGTGAGCTTATCTATAACGCCCGAGTGGGGTATTGTATCGAAGGCTTTTGCGAGGTCCAGGTAGGCTGTGTGGACCACCTTCCCCTTGTCAATGGCCTTGGTGATTGTTTCAAAGAAATTGACCAGGTTTAAGAGGCAGGATCTGCCCTTAACAAAGCCGAACTGGGTAGGATCCAGTGTCTGTAGGTCCCCAATATCTTTATTTATAAGGTCCATGATGATCCTTTCCATAGCTTTGCAGACCAAGCTAGTGAGACTTATGGGGCGATAGTTTCCAGGATCTGTTGAGGCACCACCTTTGTGGAGAGGGACCACAGTTGCTGTACGCCACTCTTTGGGTACATATCCTGTAGTAAGGCTGAGATTGAACAGTAGTTTTAGGTTTGGGTTTAGCTCTTCTTGGAGTTCATGTAGGGCTCAGCTGTGGACACCGTCTGGTCCCATTGATGCTGTGTTTCTTGCTTTGGAGAGGGCAGCTCTTACCTGAGCATCTGAGATGTCAGGGGAGCAGCACTCTGCTGGGATAGATATTAGCCCTTTTGGTGGGGAGGGGGGGGAGAAGTTTGCGCTGAACCTGTCAGCGAGGATGTTGGCAATGTCTGTGGGTTCAGTGTATTTTTTGTCATTTTGGACTAATTCTGAGCATATCTGGGAATTCCCACCCAGGTTCCTAACATAACTAAAGAAAGCCTTGTGATTAGCCTTAGTGTCCTGTGCAATTTTTCTCTCGAAGCTGGCCTTAGACGATTTTATGAGTGCCCGTAGTTTTTTGCTAATACTGATCAGAGATGCCTTCCCTTTTTGGGATTTTGCTCTGTCATGTAGTAGCTTCCTCCTTCTATTGTATAGTTTGCTTATGGCTGGGGTCCACCAGACAGGACGTCTGCCTTTGGAGGATTGGGTCTTGGTTTTATTTGGGATTGCATGATCCATGCATTCCTGAAGGTGTTCATAGAATGCGTTTATAAAGGATTTTGTGGTCTGGGCCATATTATCCAGAGGCCCGGGGGCTTTGAAGGATTCCACCTCGGTTTTGAGGAGTGTGAAATTTGCTTTAGATCATTTTCTACAGAACTCCAGCTGGCTATGCTGGCACTTGCCCATATCATCACACACCTGTGCTTTATGTTTGTAAGAATAAGGCCGAGAGTAGTGTGGTTTCTTGTGTGAATGTTATGTCTAGTGGGTCTTTTTTTTTTTTTTTTAGTTTATTAGACTCAGATCGTATGGCATTAATATTGAAGTTTTCAAGTAAAAAATATTTTTTAGCTAAGTCTTGTGGGAAAATATTAGAGTTTCCCTAAGTACTTAAAAAATGAAAAGAACAACAGGAGAAAAGCTTTATACCCCATACCCTTGGCTCAAAAAGCACCAAATTAACAAGCCAGTGCTTTAGCTCTCTGCACTAACTGAGGACTTAATGCAAAGCAGCTACTGCATTCGCATGTATTTTCTAAATAATAAATATATGACACTCTAATGCCTACTATTACTGATTGACTGCAATGGTCTGTCAGTTATAAGGCAAAAATCAGGAGCATTATGTAAAATCGTAGTTAGTTAGAGGGATTGGGATATCTCTGAGGGGCTGACATGCCTCCAAATGGCTGATCTCAAGACGCCCGGAGAAAGTTGGAAAGATCACTAGATGACACCATAGAGAATTTTTAAATATTACTCCGAGTCATGTCATAAGTTAATAGAGCATCAGATGACACCATAGAGAATTTTTAAATATTACTCTTGAGTCATGTCATAAGTTAATAGAGTATCTGGTGTGACATCATGATGCACTTTCTGAACAATAACAGGAATACAACTCTAATGTAGTGTATGGAGCCCCATAATTATGTTTTAATAAAAAGAAAAAAATAAACTTAAGATATTCTTTAACACAAGACCTGATCATAACAGAGCTTTGGGGTGTAACAATTGCTACACACCTCCATTAAGCATGGTTACAACCAGGTCTCACAGCACAGACCAACAATGGACACTTTCAGCCAACAAAGAACTGTAGCACAAAGTACAGTGTTTCATTTCTGCCTGCTGCCTTTACCTTTCAACTATCTCCAATTTTGTTTCACATATTTTGCTCTGTCCCTTTTTTGTTTTTATTTGCTGCTCATTTTATAAACTTCTTGTGGACCATTGAAGATTGCAGTCAGTATTTCATATATCTGATTGTTCAAAACTGGCATATTGATGCAAAACAATTTAATTAACTTTTTAAGTGACTTACAGGAATATTTAAAAACTGTCCCTAATTCTCATCCTCTGTCTCTATCTGACAGCACTTACTACATGCTTTCCTGACTTTCAAAGCCCATAATGCACTGCTCTTTTTTCTGTTACTGGCAGTATATGGAGCAGATAATGCTCCATGTACTACAAAGAATTATGACTGGGTTTCTGATCATAACCCTTTATTATGTTTGAGTCATGAATGTGAAGATTCATCTCTCAAGCTTTGCTTTTGGGGTGAATTTCTTAGCATCCATGTTGTTTCAAGCACATAATAATCTTGTTATGATCCTCTAGGTCTGCAGTTTTTGACTAAATGTAATCATCTGTAAATTATGAGTGGCAGGGAAAAATAAAAGGCTGCATCTACAATGTTCTGTAAACTAAGGGACAGGTAAGAAATAAAGTTGTGTGTGGGTGAATGAATGAGGGGGAATGCCTGTGCCATCACGATGCATGGGTTGCCATAAGTGACCACTCAGGAATGTGCTGATTAAAACTAGTGGTAACACCACACATTTCAGAGACATGCAAATTAACCTATCATACATTTTTTTTTCCGTATAGTGGCTCATATATCTCTAAATCGCATTTTCTATGATTTCGCAAACAGACCCTTTTGGTTGCAGCTCTGTGATCTTCTTTATAAATCCCGGGACATATTTTTACTGTTTATAATGTTGTTTTGTTTTACTTGAGAAGATTCAGCATTTCAGCACTTAATGTTTTTTTCTAACATATTGCCATCTACTGAAATACTGAGTTGTTATAAATTTTTTTTGTTTTTTGCTTCACAGCTGGATAGTGCTGTTAAAGCTTCCTTGTGTTTCACATGGAGGATCTTAGTTTCTGTCTGATAAACCGGAAGTTGGATTTTTTTCGTAATACCCTGAAGTAGTTTCCTTGTTTTACTACAGTCTTACTTGTTCCTTGTTGGTTTGTGTGACTTGATGTGTATAATGTACTGCTCATTTTAAAAACATTTTGTGGATCAAGACACTTTTGGGTGTTGTTTTGGCCAATCATTCCAGATTATTCTCTAACTACAGACAATGAAATCCAAAGTACGTCCCGGGCAACTAAAAAAATGCTGTTTGTGATCTGCCAGCTTCTGATTGTGAATATTACTGGTGTATATTGTGTGTACTGTGGTCTATAGTGGTTCTTCAGACTCGAACAGTGCCTCCAAGGAGCATTGTTTTTTAGTTTCGTTAAGTTCTTGATTTGCTGTTTTGGGGTATACAATGTACATATCTTTATCTGTTATTATTTTGAGTGGTGGATGGTACAAGTATGAAAAAAAAATCCTTCGGTAGCATGAGCCATTGTATACAAACATTACAAACTCTAAGAAATTTATATCAATTTACTATTTTATTTTTATGTTTTGGTAATTTTCCTTTTTTTTCTTGTAATGTACAACTTCACATAGCTGTCTTTATCTACATTATAGTATATTAAATGCAAATACATGTTTCACGCTGTCATTTTTCATGACTGTCAGACAAGGCAGTTGTAATGCCAGCTAATAGGGAAACCAGAAAAAGCTGAGAAATGAGGTTGAAGGTAAAATAGCAGAACAGGGTAACAGCTTCAAATATCTCATAGAGGTAGCTGAGGAGAAGGGAAGTATGAATGAGAAGGTCAAAGCTAGAATCAGGGAGGATGCAGCCAACTGGCACAGAGTGTCAGGAGTATTGTTAAAAAAGAAGAATGCCAACGATGCTGAAAAGTGAAGTTTACAAAACAGTGATGTGACCCATACTGCTGTATGGTACAGAAACATGGGTAGTAACGGAGAGCAGTTAAGGAAGCTAGAGATGATGGAAATGAAGTGCTTGAGAAGGGTGGTAGGATACACCCTGTGGAACAGACAAAGAAACAAGGCTATCACAGCAGAAACCAAAGTAGCTTCAGTTGCATAGAAGGTCAAAGAGAAAAGATTACTGTGGTTGGGGCACATGTGCAGAAAAGCAGAATCCAATCTGGTGAAGAAAATTTGGGAAAGACAGAAAGACGACAATAAGAAACAAGGGTATCCAGCAAAGAGATGGATGGATTGTGCAAGAGAATCACTGTTGAAGAAGGTAGGAGAGTGGCACTGAATCAAGAGAGATGGCAACAGATGACATAACACCCTGACCCCATGTAGAAAAAATGGAAAAGGGAGGGTTGATGATAACAGTGTCATTTTTCACACTCTGCATTTGTATGTGAAGCCACCCCCCCCACCTCTACTGAAAAGTCTCTTTTAGCTTTGTTAACCAATATAAATATATAAACAAACAAATACATTTGCTTAGTACTATTACCTGATTTTATGGTGACATAAAAGCAAAGGAGATTTAGTAACACCTGTCTAGGAGACTCTAAGCTGCACATAATTTCCGCTGTACTTCCTGTTACAGTCATGGTTTTCTTTACCTAATGTATTCTTGCACATGTACCCAACAATGAAGATGTGAATGGAATTTGCCTGTTCGCCAAATACTTAATCCATTTTGCAAAGGCTAATCACTGAAATTAGTTTAAAAATATACTTCAGTATTAATGGCAGCGAATATTAAAATTTATTTCAGCAGGTTGGCATCTGTAACAAAATATTGGCAACCAGAATGCATTGCAGAGATGAGAGTTTATATTTAGTCCAAAATATGCTGAAATTGTTACCATAACACAAGCAGCTGAAACAATAAATCAAAGGGCAGCAGTACCCTGAGTGTGCACAATAAACACCTATGAAGTATAAAGAAGAGCATTGACTTGCTGGAAGCTAAACCATTTCCAAAAACAGAAACAGAATATGTGCATGCTTCTGAAATGATCCTGATTTTAGGTAAAACATTTGCTCTGTCCTTTCTAAAATGTGTAATCCTTCTAATTTTCTAACCACACAGTACAGGTATTTATAAACTGCATTGGTTTTGATATGTATTCTTGCAACAGTCATTTCAGAGTTATGCAGACATGTGTGACACACTCATACACATTTTGTAAAAAGATACACACATATCCTGGGACAAAAAAATAATACATATTTATAAGTACCATATGAAATTCTGCAGCTACGTTATTAATAAGTTCTTCCAATTTTTGCCACATTGTCCATATAATGTGAGTTTTCACTGCCAGTTGCTGCCAGGCTAGTTTTATAATTTTTACTACTGATGTACTGAATCATATACAGTTTGTGTCCTGCCCTTCTTAAATCACTTCTGGTTCTCTTTGCCATAACATTGTCCCTTGTATCATCAGAAGAGTTGCTACTCATTGCTCTGGGGACAGAGTTTGAATGCTTGGGGTCTATATCATTAGGTACCATGCACCGGTCTTCTGGAAACAGTCACATTCCTTTCTGATAAACCTCCTGTATCTCCACAATTATGGAGTTTGCATGTTCTCCCTGGGTCTTTGTGGGGTTCCTACCACTTCTCAAAAACATTCTGATGACACCACCTCAAGCTCACCCAAGAATGGAGCTGTGGGCAGCAGCACAGACTCCGGATGGTGCCCTGTGCTGGAAAAGTTGTATAGACCAACCACTTTGGGCAATAGTAGTGTAAACCAACTGCTTTGGGCATCAGGTGTGGTGCATAGCATCCCCAAGGTAGAAGAACACGGATCACAGACTGCATGCCATGTCAGGACTAGCCACTCAAGGGTGTAAACATTGTCAATAGGTGATTTGGTCATGTTGGCTAATGTCATCAAATGGGCATGAGTATTTGCTGGTGATAAGTGGGTCGAGGACCCAGCCTACTTCGACTTGTGCCAGGGATTCATGCTAACAGAGGAAGGGTTGTATATGCCCCTATTGGCCAGTGTGTGCCTACCATAAAGCCTAACATCCCTGGGTCAATAATATACTGGTCAGCTTGGTTTACCTGGGATAGCTCTGTTGATTGAAAGCTGGACATAAAACCAATCAGTATGCCAGACATGAACTAAGAATTGCTACACTCAATGTAGGTCACTGACAGGATGCAGCTTAGAAGTAGATGACAGGATGATAAGGAGGAGGCTGGACATGCTATGAATCCAGGAGACAAAATGGAAGGGCTGTGCAGCAAAGCCACTTGGCTTGGGCTTCAGAGTCTACTACCCAGTCGGAGGAAAAACTAGAAATGGTGTGGGAATTGTGTTGATGGAGAAGCTTCAGAAAATGGTGAGGGATGTCATCACATATAGTGATAGACCCATGGCAATCTGACTCCATTGTAAGGATAGGGTACTATTCATAATCTCAGCCAGATCTATATTACAGCTTCAAACTAAAACAAGTTTGAACATTGTAATATCGAACCCTAAAGTCCAAAAGTGGAAAATAGTAAAGCCACGGCAGATCGACTTTTTTCCCCAGGGAAAAAAAAAATTGTGGGCCATTTTTGGGCTTTGCTATTGCCTCCACTGTAGTATGATCTTGACGTTGGTATATTTAAGTGGGGGGGGCAAAGCCCCCCACTTTAATTTAGGTTTAAGGTTAAGGTTTTTTTTTTTTTTCCCACGGGACAGCAAATTTTTTTCCCTGGGAAAAAAATTGCTGTTCTGTGCTTTCGGTTTTGTTGGGTTTCAAACATAACGGTTCGATATTACAACGCTCGAACTTTTGTAAGTTCGATGTTGTGATATAGACCCATCTCAGCCTATGCCCCAAAGCAAAGTTGTAATAGTGAGGAAAAGAGTGCATTCAGACAGCAGCTGCAGGACCTTCTAGATTAAGCACGAAATAATGACTTGGCGTTGATAATGGGTGACTTGAATGCACATATTGGAACAGACAGAACAGGATATGAGGATTCCCTTGGTCCACATGGATGAGGCAACAGGAATAAAGAAGTCGAGGCCAGTCTTAAGTTTTTTTCTGCAGATGGCTTGATGGTGGCCAGTACATGATTCAGCAATAGAGAAACTCACAAGATCACACACAAATTGGCCAACATACAACTCCTAGTAAGGAAAGGCAAAAGGCACTGGGATAGAATTAGCAATTGCAAAGTCAGTCCCAGTGAAACAAAGAGCCCACCCTAGAAGAAGTAAGAATAGCACCAAGGAAAATGAAATCATGAAAAGCAGCACAATCAGATGAAGTTGTGGCAAATACGATGAAGATGTTGGGAGAGATAAGAGAGAAATAGTATGGAGAGAAACTCCTGAGAAAGTTGATTTGGGCAGACCTGCAGTGGTTCGAAATCCCAGAAACACTGGTAAAATTATTGCAGGCTATGTACATAGTTCCAGTGACTCAAGTATGAACAATGTTCGGTCTCACAGAGGGGTTCCTAGTGGGAGGAGGTGAGCATTAGGGTTCAGCTCTGAGCCCACTGATATTTATACCAGAGATGGACTTACATCAGCAAACAAGTTGGAGAGGGCAGATCAACAAAGTTGCTATATGCAGAAGATGTAGAATTACAGGCAGACTCTTAGCAAGACCTTCAGCAAAGGATAGGGGAATAAAATACAGAACTGAAGGCACATGGGATGAAACCTCCTCAACACGCTTATTACCAGTAACTGCCTATGCCCATTTTGGCAACATTAGTCAGCATGACCGAATCACCTAGAGCCATATTTTCCACTATCGAGTGGCCTGCCCTGCCACAATACACAATCTGTGAACAGTGTACATCTGTGTTGAGGATACTGCACACCACAGTTAATGCCCAAAGTGGTTGACCTATAGAACTCTTCCTCCAGTAGGGCACCATGTACAGTCTATGCTGCTGCCCACAGCTCCATTTATTGGTGAGTTTGAGATGGAAACACTCAGCATGTTTTTCAGAGGTGTGAGTAACTCACAGAGACAGAGAGAGAACATGCAAACTCCAAACAGGCATTGGCTGGAGGTCAGAATCAAACCTTGTACCTTGTACATGGGAGGCAAAGACCTTAACCATTATGCCAACTGATCTCTCTCACTAGTGAATATGATATGTTATACAACTGATATGTTTGTAAGATTCTTCTCTGTGTACATAAGTATAGTATGTTATTGCTTTCTTTTTCTGTTTTTATATATTCACACATATATATTAAATTGGGTCTATATCACCACATTGAATGGTGAAAAGTTCGAATGCCCTTTGTTCAAACCTAAAAGTCCAAAAACCCTAAACAACGAACTCACAGAACAGCAATTTTTTTTCCCTGGGGAAAAAAAATCGCTGCTTCGTGAAAAAAATAAATCACAACTTTAAAACAAACTGAAGAGGGGGGCTTCACCCCCCCATCCCCCCTACTTAAGTATACCAACTCTAAGATCGCACTACAGTGGAGGAAATAGCAAAGCCCATGAAGACGGCCAACCGATTTTTTTTCCCTGGGGAAAAAAATCGATGTTCCGTAGCTTTGCGGTTTTGGGCTTTTTGGTTTGAACAAAGGACATTCAAACTTATCACCATTCGATGTGGTGATATAGACCCGATTAAATGAACTGTTCTTCATCATTAGCAATGTTATGAATTACAGTTTATCAAACCCTGCGTGGCTTTTCTGTGATCAGCAAATAGGGAGAATAAGATAGTTTGTCCTATTCCACACTGTTGTGAGATCTCTAAAATGAATTTATTTTATTATCGAGACCTTTTGTTTTGATGCTTTCAGGTTAGTGTATTTAGTTCTCGATGTACCTTAACAGTGATGAACTGATATAAATGCCAGTTACTGAGGACATTTTTTTTTCGTGCTGTATAATTCATATTTTTTATAGTACATGTATCTTTTTCTGATATGCAATTTGGAATTTTTAGAAAGTTTTTTTTCCTTCTTTGGACAGTCAGAATGATTATCAGTAGGGATGGGTGCCACTCTTTAACCTGCGCCTCCCAGATGATATGTTTGTCCTCAGGAGCTGGGTCACCATCCTATCCCAGAGCAGGTGAAGCATTCAACCCATCTTCAGAGGAGTGAGAGGAGACTGAGGCATTCTGACACTATGACTCTTGCTCTTAACTGAAAGGATTTTATTAAACCTCTGCTTCCCCAAAGAGGCAGGTATACAATGTGTCCAAAAGTGCTCCCACCCATGATGCATTGATGTCTGCCCTCCTGTTGTGCACGTGTGCTCTGTGAGATACTACTGCTGCTCTCCAGCTCCAGCAGAAGAATAGCATTTTGCTACAAAACCTTCTCCTTCTCACAAAGATAGGTAAGTTGGCCATTCAAGAGCCATTCAAGCCAACCCCAGTCCCAGCCATCCCACCAGCTTGTCAGGTCACTAGTCAGTCCTGGCTTGCCAGTGTTACAGGCAGATGCATTGACACTTTACCAATGGGCCTGCACATCATTTGTTATTGGTATGTATTCATGTACTTTATTCTGTGAAATGTTTAAATTCTAAGCAGTTACATGCCCTCAATAAACAAAAAAGCAAGCAGATGAATAAATTAACAAAGTTAATAGTTTATTTTAGTAAAAAAATGAATTTGAACTGCCTTTGTGACTATATCAAGCCTTCTTAGAAGATTTTGTGCACTGTCATACATTTTATACTAACAACACATCCTTTGACCTTCAGCTATATTTATATTAACTAGTGGTTATTTGTAGGCATGCTGCACAACATGTCTTAGCCTGTGAAGTCACAACAACTTTAAGAAATTAATCACAATCCAAACTGAAGTTGAATAAATGCAATCAATACTGCAATACTGCTCAATACAAATCACAGGCTTTAGACCCCATTCAGTAATTTATTTCCCAGCAATAAGCATCCATACTGGATTTAAACATATCTGTGTCACCAACATCAGTAATGCATATTGGCAAGTTAATGCATAAATTACCCACATGTATCCATAATTTATTCTAAACTAATTTTCCAACAGTCTTAAACTACTTGTTCCGTTATTGCTTAGAGGGGTAGCTCTCGGAGTTGGTATATTTAAGTAGGGGGGTGTGGGGGGCACAGGGAAAGGGAGTTTACATGTTTCCCCACTGTAGTGCAATCTCGAAGTTGGTATATTTAAGTGGGGGGGGGGTGTGGGGGGGCTTGCCCCCTGCAAAAACAGTGTTTTACAGGTTTTCTTTCGGTTTGTTGAACTGATGTTCGCGGAAGTGCACTTTTGCTTAAGTGCAGTTTCACGAATGTGTGGGTCTACTGTCTAATTTCGAAGATGTTTGTTTTCAAAGTTATACAGTAGACCCAGCTCACCTTACATCCTGCTTTAGGCAAGAATTCTTCAAACATAACTTTGAAAGGCAGATCTAAACTACCTAACCTTCACATTTTTTGCAAAAGAAAATAAATTTAGCTTGATTATTTTATGATAATATTCCAGTCTGTGTAAATCCCTTTCTGCCTAATTTAACAAATATATGGCAGAGCTTCCACACATGAGCTGAAGATTCAAATTAACTTCAAATTAATGGGATGGATACATGATGGCTGAGTGCAACTCAGTCAAAGACATAAATTTGCCAGAAATCAGATGAGAAAACTTTTTTTCCTCATCACTGCTCATGCAGGGGTAATACCCCATGTATTCTCCTACATATTGTAATTAGCTCTGAGGTTATGTCATTTTAGCAGAAAGGGGGACAACTTTTAAAAGCTTTGCAATCACCTGTCATGTTAAGCCCAAAGTGTCCTTTCAAACAGATTCATTTTTGCCAAGTAACTTACTTCCTAGTTTGATTCAACAGCATGTCTAACAGTAATATGTCTTCTAAGGCAAAGTGGCGTTCACATATTCTACCCAAAGATAATCTTATAATCTATCAGGAAACCATATTCTTGTTAATTTGAAAGATGAGACTGAAGAATATATACAAACTTGAAAACTATTTTGTTGATAAGCTTTTATTTTTTGTTAATTTCTTAGTTATTTTTTTATTCAGGAAAGTGAAATGTCCTGAGACCCTTTCCAGCCACAACCTGGGCAACAACAGCAGGCAAACATGCATACACATATAGATAGGTTCCATTCATTGCATCAAATGCTCAAAATGTCAAACCCATATGCTACATGCATTTTTATTGAAATATCAGAATTTTGAAAAATGCTAGTAGCTTATTGTTTGAGATCATTGAAGAATAGTGAGTGGGATTTTGCCCTTTCTCCTGTAGTGTGATCTCAAGCTGCTACATATAAATATATATTTTATTTTATTTATTTATTTAACATTTGTTAACCGGGAAAGTCCGACTTGGAACAAAGCCAATTTTCAGCGGAGGCCCGGGGAGAAATGCTCTAGATGCTTGTTTTTGTGTGTGTGTGTGTGTGTGTGTGTGTGTGTGTGTGTGTGTGTGTGTGTATATATATATATATATATATATATATATATATATATATATATATATATATATATATATATAGAGAGAGAGAGAGAGAGATAGATATCAGGTTGGGTGTGGGATTGTGGGATGGGGGCTTAACCTCATATATAAAGTTGTTTTTCTGTGTTTAAATCTTTTGTGATTGATGTTTTGAGATTCAAGTACTTGTGGGTTTAATGGAATGACAGCAATCCCTATACATGTATTGTGTGTGTGTGTGTATATAAATATATATAGATATATATATATATATATATATATATATATATATATGTCTATATATAAACATGTACATGTAATATGCACAAGAATGTCATCTTTTCATTGATCTGACTCATAAATTGTTGACCCCCACTCATTAACAAAATTAACCCATTGAAACTATCTTTTAAGAGCTACTGTGGTGTCTGCAAAGGGTCAAATTCTTTGCTGCCTGTGTAGCTCAGCAATTAATAGTCATCACTGAAATCCTTTGCTGAAAATATATAATTTAATGGAGCCAGTCAAACACATATAGAAGATACAGCTATAGCTATAACTGTATATACACATATAAATTTAGATAGATAATTAAATGTAGTCAAGTCAAATGTAGTCAGCAATTGCTTTGGCAAATGACAGGATACAGGTGCATCCACAGAAAACTCATGCAGACTCAGAGAAAACTTTCAAAACTCCTTACTGCAAGTGATTGGAGAACTGGATTGATCCGTGAGCCTGGAGATGTGAGGTAGTTGTAATGAGTATGACTGCCATTTTTTCCACATTAAGGCTAAAGCCCATAACCATAAAGCTGTTAATTATATAAACCTGAAACAAAAGACTGCAGCATTAACAATAATTTGTTATCAACTTGTTATCTGTTTGTTCAACTACAATGAGATTTGGACAGAATACCTGCACTATATTAGGCCATTCATCTTACACTGTGTGCAGGACATTTTGCCACAGTGCTTATAATCATTTCAGTGATGTATTGTGTCTGTGTAGATAGTTTATTAACTAACTTTGTTAACATATTGTGCCACGTTCCAAAAGACTCGTAGATGTAATGATTTGTCTCTCTGCAGAGATGTTAACAGCTG